>NC_053026.1:82680637-82894392 GCF_003073215.2 Triticum urartu
ATCATTTGTGGGCATCCGATAGGGTCTCTTGGATATTGGTCCTGTTCCTGGTAACAGCTCTATCAAAAACTCAATATCTCTGTCCGGTGGCATGTCTGCTAACTCCTCTGGGAAAACATCCGGGTAATCCTTTACTACCGACACTTCCTCCTGAACAACTCTCGTAAGGGCATTCACTTGGCTCCTTTTTGGCACATGCCTAGACACATACTTAATTCTTTTTCCCTCCGGGGTGGTGAGATAAATCGACTTACTCGCACAGTCAATGCTTCCTCCATACTTTGGCATCCAGTCCATACCCAATATCACATCCAATCCTTGCGACTCCAAGATAATTAGGTCGGACGGAAACACATGTGTGCCAATGGTTAAGGGTATCTGATCTCACCATCGGCTAGCCATATATTCTGCTCCGGGTGAACTCACTAAAAGAGGGGTCCTAAGGGTTTGGGTTGGTAGTTTAAACTTATCCACGAATCCCCTTGATATGTAGGAACGCGATGCACCAGTATCGAAAAGAACAAGAGCGGTAAATGACTTAACCAAAAACTTACCTATTACCGCGTCCGGCTGCTCTTCAACCTCCTCCACGTTAACGTGGTTCACTTGTCCTTTATTGAATGGATTGGGCTTCTTCCCAGCACTTCCATTTCCGTTTCCATTCCTTCCTTCGGGGCAATCATTGGCATAGTGCCCTGTCTTCCCGCACTTAAAACAGGTAACCTGACTTAAGTCTCTTTTGGCGGGAGTGGACGGGTTGGAGCGGTTCTGATTGTTGTTAGCTTCGTTCCCATTCCCATTCTTAGCACCATTGTGGTTATGTGATCCTCCTCCAGTGTGGTTGTGACCTCCATGGTTGTGAACATGTCCTCCCGAGTTCGGGGTTAGGCGAGGCTTCTACTGAGCTCCTGAGTTATACTTCCCTTGTCCATACTTTCTCTTGCGGCTCTCAATCTGCTGCTGTTTCCCTTCAATCATAAGAGCCTTATCTACCAACTCCTGGTAGTTGTTGAAGGTTGCTACCATCAACTGCATGCTCATCTCATCATTCAGCCCTTCCATAAACTTCTCCTGCTTCGCGGCATCTGTGGCCACATCATCAGGGGCATAGTGTGATAACTTGCTAAACTCATCCACGTACTGAGCCACAGTACGGTTCCCCTGGCGTAGGTTGCAGAACTCCCGCCTCTTCATCTGCATAGCTCCAGTTGAGACATGGGCGGTGCGGAAAGCTTGCTGAAACTGGTCCCAAGTGACGTTGGCTACAGGAAAAGTGGTTGTGTAATTTTCCCACCATGAGGCTGCTGGTCCATCCAATTGATGTGCGGCAAAGCGCACCCTCTCAGCATCTGTGCAACCTGCGGTGGTCAACTCCCTTTCAATACGGCGTAGCCAATCATCAGCAACTATAGGCTCAGTGCTACTGGAAAATACCGGTGGCTGTAACCTTAGAAAACGGGCTAGGTTGTCCACTGGCGGTGGGTTGTTGTTGTTGCCCTGGTTCTGAACTAGCAATTGCATCAAGGCATTCTGCTGCTGGATCAATTGGGTGAGCTCCGGCAGGAAGGCAAAATCGGTGTCACACCTCGGAGGCATATGATGGGTTTAGATGGAAGAGATTAGAATAGAAAAGGGGTCTAATGAGAAGGCACTACCCATATGCCCATGAGACAAACACAATCATTTCACTCAATCAATCAAGCAAGGGCATACAAACGGTCTAGAACTATCGCACAAGTGCTCAACTACTACTAAATACATGGGGGAATACTAGTGATATATGGTAGTCATCTAGAAGTTTTGATCGGTGGAAGACTCCATGATGTCTGCTCCAGCTTCGTCTTCAAAGTCATCATCACTAGGGTCGGAGTCGGTGTCGTCGATGATGATGTAGTTGTCCGGGCAAGTGGAATTGTCGTCTTCTACTCCCGGTGCTGGTCCTCCCATGAATACTCCGATCTTCTTGACTAGGTCGTCATTCTTCTCCAGTAGGGTCTTGATTTCCTCCTCATATCCATTGCGGGTAAACTTGAGTTCTTCCTCCAGCTCGATGATCCTATTCTACGCCTTCTTCAGGTCCCTCATGTCAGCGCACATCTGGTTCTCCTGGCGTCGAATGTGCTGGTTTAACTCACGAACAGAGAAAATCGCGATCAGTGAAAATCGCGGAATAAATCCGATAAAATAAAACTCACGAACAGACTAACGAACGAGCGTTCGTTAGTTGTAACTAACGGGCGAGGAACCATTCGTTAAAACGAACGTTTGGACGAACGTCCGCTAACTAGAAGAACCGAGAAAAAAAACCGGCGAATCTGATAAAACCGGATCTAGGGTTTCTAAAAAAACCGAACGGTCTTTATAAAAAAACCGGCGGCGGGGCGCGGTGGCTACCTCCGGCGAGAGGTCCGGTGAGGCGAGGCAGCGGCGGGCGGCGGCTTGCGGGGCGGCGACGCTCGGCGGCGGCGCGAGCTGCGGCAGTGGTGGCGGCGGCGGCGACGGCAAGCGGCGGCGGTGGCTTGGCGTGGCGCGGGCGGCGGCGGCGGTGGTGTGGTGTTGGGGCGGTGTGGCGGCGTATATAAAGGGGGTGGGGAAGTGACTTGGAGGAGGGGGCAAGGCGCGGCGGAGGCGGATTCCAACTCGGACTCCGGTCCGAGTGGCGGTGGCGGCGGCGCGCGCGCAGGAGGCCGCAGCGGCGGCCTGGTGCTGGCGGCGGCGCGGGAACCCTTTTTTTTAAAAAAAAAACTTCGCCAACCGAAATAAAATCCTAGAAAAAAATTAAATAAAAACCTAAAATTCCCAAAACAAATTTTCACGGTCTAAATAAACTATTTAGGACGAGTTGAACATTTTCTTGGCCCTAAAATTAAAATTTGAAAACGTGTAATTTTTCTAATGCAAATAAAATCCAAATAAAACCAATAAAATTCAATAAATGATTTTAATATTTTTCCTCCAATATTTCAATTATTTTGGAGAAGTCATATTATCTCCACTCATTTGATTTAATATGAAATATTTCTCGAAGAGAAAAATTATTACAATCAAAATCCTCGTTTCATTATTTGAAAAAAAAATCAAATATGAAAACCGAAAAATCCCCAACTCTCTTCGTGGGTCCTTGAGTTGCTTAGGATTTCGAGGATTGCGGAACGGAAATGCAATAAATCATGATATGCATGGATGATCTATGTATAACATTCCAAATTGAAAATTTGGGATGTTACATAATCAGTCACTGACGTGTGGGGCCCAACTTCTAATTAGCCTCAGATTAGTCAAGTTTAAACTTCTGTTAGTCCACTGTCTATGACAGGTGGGACCCACTAGTCAGTTTGACCTGGTCAGCCGTCCTGTTGACTGCTGACGTTGCAGTGATGTCATGCTGACGTAGTATTTCTTTTCTGTTAATTTATTTAATTCCAGAAAATGTTTAAATCTTTGAAAATTCCTAGACAATAATTTGTAACTCAGATGAAAATGTTTTCTATATGAAAGTTGCTCAGAAAAATCCAACGAACCCGAATACGCGGTCCATTTTCCTGCCAGATGCCTCTAACTATCTGAACATGGAACATTCCCCCTCCGATCATCCGTCTGACACAGGTCCGGAACCGGGAAAACATTCCTGGTTGAATTCCCCCTTCACCTATATCACGTAGCCATACGTTAGGTCACACCCGGCTCAGCTTATTACCATGTTATGATTTGTGATGCTATGTTTGCTTTATATTTATTGTTTCTTCCCCCTCTTCTCTCCGGTAGACCCCGAGACTGCTGCTGCCCCTGTGATCGACTACGTCGACGACGACCCCTCCTTGCCAGAGCAACCAGGCAAGCAAACCCTCCTTGAGCATTCCAATATCGCCCATTTCTTTCCCTCTCATGATTGCATTAGAACTGCTACTGCTTTATGTATGATCCTACTCTGATGCATAGCCTGTTTTTCGTTACCTGCTTTCATACCTTACCTGCTTATTCTAAATTTATTAGTATAGGTTGGTTAGAGATCCATCAGTGACCCCCACCTTGTCCCAATTGCCCTGCTTTATGTTCGATGACTTGATCAACGTGATCGACGTCCAGGCCCCGACACCGCACATCACACCCCCTAGTTGTACGACTCTGCAGAGTTACCATCGAGTGCCAAGGGTGGAACCTCTTACATCACTTCTGATGAGACCTCTGTAGTGTAGCTATTCGGTCGTAGTCATCGAGGGTGATTTCCTCCTTAACCACTTCCGGTATGGCTCTGTCATGCAACCCCTCAAGTGTGAACCTCAAGGGTGGATCCTCTTACGTTCACCTTGATGATTACATCGAGTGGAATTCATCGGGGGTGATTCCTCGGGTTTCCCCCTTGGTGTTAGACACACAGTTACTATGGTTACTATGACTTTACACTGAATCATGTTACTAAAGACGGGTCGGCCCCAAGGGGTACCCGCGCGAGCTTAATAGCGAGTGACGTGGAGTCGGGTTGACCTGGAAGGTTCCCGCGAGATACCTACGAGGCGTGGCCGAGCATTCTTAGCCCTTGCCACAAGTACTGAGACGGGGCGACAAGGTCACATCGATCGTGAGTCTCTGCTCGCTACCACGTGCTCCTAATCCACTATGATTTGGATATTTGATCCGAGGGGCCTCTGGCCTAATAGCACTAACCATCACGTGGGCATTGTATGGGCGTTCTGCGTCCTATACATTAGCCGAAGCTTATTAGACGTCAGGGACTGAGCGGCGCGCGTTGGGTTGGACTAGTAAGCTCCTACCTTTTTAAGGAGGTAGCTAGGTCTGCTCATCGGCCGCCCACGCAACGTGCGGGAGTTCCAGGGGCGATGGCCCAGACCCCTGGGGGCATAGGTTTAGTCCAGCGTGCTGACCTCTCTATTAAGCCTAGGTCGAGTTGCGGCGTATTGTTTGGCCGAGGCCGGGCATGACCTAGGAAGGTGTGTTCGGCCGGAGTTAATCGAGCCTGGTGGGTAAGTTGGTGCACCCCTGCAGGGAAGAAAACATCTATCGATAGCCTGTCCTATGGTAACGGACACTTGGAGTTCTATCCCGATCGATACAACTAGAACTGGATACTTGAGGTGATAACTGGATAGTATGGCTTTGGGATTGTTTTCTCGCAGGGAGTCGAGAAAGGATCTCTGGCCGAGGTTGATAACAATACTACTTTACATTATGTTTATCTGTACTCTTCTATATGCTTGAAGATGCTAGTCTTCGATAGGCTAGACTTTCCCCTTCTCTTCTGGCATTCTACAGTTTAGTCCACAGATACAACCCCTTTGTTTGATACAGATGCATACTTAGTTTAGATCTGATGTAAGTCTTGTGAGTACTTTGGATGAGTACTCACGGTTGCTTTGCTACTTCTTTTTCCCCCATATCCGATTGTTGCGACCAGATGACGGATCCCAGGAGCCAGGCGACACCACTGATGATTACTACTACTACCCTGAGGGTGCCTACTACAACGTGACGGCCGCTGACGACTTGGAGTAGTTAGGAGGCTCCCAGGCAGGAGGCCTTGCCTGTTCGATCATTGTTGCTTTTGTGCTAGCCTTAAGGCAAACTTGTTTAACTTATGTCTTTACTCAGATATTGTTGCTTCCGCTGATTCTTGTGTATTTGAGCTCATGTATTCGAGCCCTCGAGGCCCCTGGCTTGCAATATAAAGCTTGTATTATTTTAATTTGTGTCTAGAGTTGTGCTGTGATATCTTCCCGTGAGTCCTTGATCTTGATCGTACACATTTGCGTGTATGATTAGTGTACGGTTGAATCAAGGGCATCACAAGTTGGTATCAGAGCTGACTGCCTATAGGAGCCCCCTTTCCAACTCCTTGACCGAAGTTGAGTCTAGTCACTGAAAAACTTTTACTAACATGGCTGTGTGGCTTACCGGCCCACGTCGCCATTGGGTGGTATTAGGATCTTTTATTCCTCGTCTATACTCTGGGACTTTGGTATCTCTTCTATTCGGGTTAAATGAATTTTGCTAAATCTGACTTTAGGATCTCGTGATCACTTTCACCCGGAGAGCACCTTATTACCGATGATCGTCTGCTGCACAAGAAGATTCTAAGGTTACTCTACGATGTTCTCCTGAGGCACTCGTACCCACTGCCTTTGCAAAATTCCCTACCACTGTTATATCCCTATTGATAACTACATACACATACCATCCTTACATTCAATCCCATTGCTCTTGTTATTACCAGATGCCCTAAACTTCTCTCTGTTGTTCCGAGAATCCCTTAAGTTTACTGCCTTGCAGTTCCTTGTCACCTGAATACCCCTACGGATAACTTTGTGCACCTATCGAGTATCCGCTCATCCTTAGTTGATTCATGTTCTTCACAAAAGTCTTCGTAATACCATTTGTTTTTGTGAAAATCCTCAACAGCCTATTGTTATTGAATTTCTTTGTTGCTTGCATTATGGTTAATACCACAAGTCTAGTAATTTTATTGTCAGCCTTTGTCATTATCATGTTGAGTCCGTTGATACAATATGTTGCGAATGCTCGCAATCCTCAATCAGATCCTAGAATTCATCCTTCCGGCTCAGACATCATTTTAACATGTGCTAGATCTCGACAAATCAAATCGCCGTCGATTGTACCCCTAAGGCTATTCTACCTATCCATCCCTAATGAGAGCATTGCTTCTGATCCCTTGTCTTGGAATTCATAATTCCTTTGCAATTGAGGTTTGAGTTAGTTAGTTGTATATATGATTCTGATCTCCTTGCATTCTTTCTTCCTCTGGTTGAGTACTGATGCTCACATCAGATCCCTTGTGGACCATCAGACCCCTTTTTTCAGATTTTATCTGACAACGTCCTTCATATCCAATAAGCTTGTGAGCCCTTCCTCGGATACATAATGCTTTTGGTAAATTGTATCCACCGCTTTCTCAAGCATGCTCTACTACCGAGCTTGTGTTATTTATTCTCGAAATTTATGATATATGTTCCTAAGATGCCCCGATGGGTTGAACCTATGCCTTCCCGAATCTGTGTGAACTCAAAAGTTATGCGGGTTATACTCTACTGGCTTTTCGTCAGATAAAATTTCAATACTATAACTTCATCAAGAGCGAGAATTAAAATGAAAGGTTATGCATTGTAGAAGTGGGAGTCGACCCTGAACCTTTTGTTCATGCCCACGTACACGGTGTGGGACTTATCATGAAAGCTTCTTGCAAGGATATTTAATCATTTGAATATTCTTCCGGTATCGTAAATTGGACCCCTTGCAGTTATGTTCCCGACCATATTTCGTCCTTGATCCCATTTACTAGGTAAGTTACAATTACTTATCCTCTGCAAATCATTCCCCTGTCCAACCTCTACTCCGATTTACCTTCTGGCAATACACCTAGTACTTGATTCTGGGAAGCTTTATACCCCATCACATCATTCCTAGCCTGATCGTCTATATGTTTATCATGTCAACTTTTTAACTATGCTACCTGGTCCTTATGCCCGGAGCAACTTCCGACGATGAGCTAAGCTTACGGCGATCTTCCTCATCGTATGATTTCCCCTCAAACAAAAAGCTTGACTTTGAGCTTGTGTCGAATCCGTGGTTCTAATAGCCTTTCACTTCTTCCTTCCTTTTCTGCTCGATGACATCTTCATGAAATCTCCCAAGAAATGTGTCGTGATCTTCATCACATTCCAAGATTTTCCAGGAAATCAATCGAATTCATGCTGAGAAATACAATCCTCCCCCTCGATGATTTATGTTATCATCACAACATTATTGCCTTCCCCAACACAAACTTGTTCATTTAATTTTGGAAATACATCCTTTTTGGCATGTCGATGGATTGTGGCTGAGCCCGTCGGCCACACCCTCATCTTTTCCCTGCTAGAATTGTATGACTTATTTGCTAAGTTGTTTCCAATGGATCCTTGGTGTGTCCAAAGTCTGACCTTTGCTTGAAACCATGTCAATGCTATCTCGAAGCATGTCTGTGGTAATCCGATCTCCAATAAGAACATTTGAAGCACGATACTAAATTTTCTTTATCAATTATTCAAACACCGTTGTATGGGTAATGTCATGAAATTTCTTTCCCTTTACCTAATTGGTTATCTACTTACTATACTGTCATGGATATCATCCTCTACTTGTCCTTGGGGAGGATATACCCCTGATAATTGTGTTTAAACACATTTCCTTTCCATTGTTCTGATTAATATACTAATTATATTTTCCTTTCCATTCTTATGTTTAACCTTTCCAGTAAACTAACTTATCTCAGTAGATATAATTTCCTCCTTAGGTAAGCACCTCAATGTACAACTCTGTCAATAAAGACCCTGTTACTATTGTTGATGACATTCCGGTAGCCACCGATGGACGAGAACTTTGCCTAACGTCCCGCCTCGTTCAACGAGCAGGAAAATGGTTCTCTTCGTCCCTCGCCCTTGGTACCGACGTCGTTGCCGACATAACTGACAGGCTACCCTATGACATGCCTTGCTATCATGACCGTGCATGATGTCATCGCTCCTTCTATTTTAACCCACATGGTGGGCCCATAACCCACAGTTCCACAGGATCGGAACCTGACTCTCCTGTATATCCTTTATTCTGAGGTATCATTTGCTCTTGGCTTTGTGTGTTATAACGAGCCATCGTCCGAGAGATGACCTATTCCCGATGCTCTGAACCCCCTTATCACACTCTGTTCAAGTATCGATCGTTTGTCCATTCGCTTGAAACTTCCTATTGTACCTTCATATTTTGCTCTTGTTGTTTGTTTAAGTTTCAACTCGAGAGATGCCTCTTTCCCACGTTCACTGCCATAGTCCCTGCGTACCTATCTTGTGTTGAGCTCCGTCCTTCCTGAGTCTTTTTCCTTACTGCATCTCTCAAATCTCGGGACGAGATTTCTTGTAGTGGAGGCGATTTGTAACACCCCCAGTATCATGCTTCAGTAATCCCCCTAATAATCCCTTGTCATCATGCTTTCCTAAGCCAAAATGCCACTTGTCCAAAAATCAAGTCCAATTCAATTCAAATTGCAAGCCAATTATTTGCATCTTCAAATGAGCCAGAAAAATAGTTCACACTATGGCAAATATTCTCTAAGTATTTGTCATGATGAAACCTACCTCTGTTGGATTTCAAAAATGCTCTCGGAAGTTATTTGAGTGGTCCAACAACAATTAAATTGGCCTTTTTAATTTCTAAAATTTCTTAAACTTTTCCAAATGCTCAAAACAATTTTGTGCAACTTCACAATATTGCAAAGTATTTATTGTGGCATGTGGCACATTTTACAAGAGTCATATGGTGCTCGGAATAATTGAAAAATAGTAAGCTATCCTTTTAGTAAAAATAATAATAAAAGATTTTAAAAAAAGAAAATAAGAGGAACCCCCCCTCTCTGCCTGGGCCTTAGCCGCTTGGCAGGCCCAGTCAGCCAGCCGGCCGGCCCACCTACCTCAACCGACCGGCCCAACCCCCTGGGTCGTCTCCCTCCCTCCCTGTTCTACCAACCGAGGGGAGGGGCTCCAGCTTGTCGCCGTTCGACCACCTCGCCGTCCCGCGCCGCTACAGGCCCCAGAGGGGATAAGGGCGCCGACGCCGCGCCCCCTTGATCCCCTCTCCCACTTCCTCCTGCCTCCCCACTTGCCCGCTCATCGCTCTCCCCCTCGTTTCCCATCAACAACCTAGCGCGGTCGCCGCCGTCCTCCGTCGTTATCGTGGCCACCGGCGGCCCCGCGCCCGCTGACCCTGTCGGTGAGCTCCGCCGAGGTCGACTCCTTCGACTGGTGGCCTCAGCTGGAGCTCGGAGGCGCTGCAGCACCGGAACGCCTTCGTCTTCCTCCCCGGCACCGACGAACTCCACCGCCCCGATTCGCCACCCCTGCAGCTCCTAAACCGCCACCGAGCCTCCTTGTGCTCCGCAATGAGCTCTCCTTCCTCCTCACTCTCTTCTCCTCGCCCCAACGTGCCCGTAGTTGCTGATACATCTCCAACGTATCTACTTTTCCAAACACTTTTGCCCTTGTTTTGGACTCTAACTTGCATGATTTGAATGGAACTAACCCGGACTGACGCTGTTTTCAGCAGAATTACCATGGTTTTATTTATGTGCAGGAGCAAATGTTCTCGGAATGATCTGAAACTTCACGGAGCAACTTTTCAGAAAATATGAAAAATACCTGCAAAAGGTGAAGGCCAGGGGGCCCACCACCTGTCCACGAGGGTGGGGGGCGCCCCCTACCTCGTGGGCCCCCTGTTGCCTGTCCGACTCCAACTCCATATATTGTGTTTCGGGGAGAAAAAAATCAGAGAGAAGAAATCATTGCGTTTTATGATACGGAGCCGCCGCCAAGCCCTAAAACCTCTCGGGAGGGCTGATCTGGAGTCCGTTCGGGGCTCAGGAGAGGGGAATCCGTCGCCATGGTCATCATCAACCATCCTCCATCACCAATTTCATGATGCTCACCGCCATGCGTGAGTAATTCCATCATAGGCTTGCTGGACGATGATGGGTTGGATGGGATCTATCATGTAATCGAGTTAGTTTTGTTAGGGTTTGATCCCTAGTGTCCACTATGTTCTGAGATTGATGTTGCTATGACTTTGCTATGCTTAATGCTTGTCACTAGGGCCCGAGTGCCATGATTTCAGATATGAACCTATTATGTTTTCATCAATATATGAGTGTTCTGGATCCTATCTTGCAAGTCTATAGTCACCTATTATGTGTTATGATCCGTTAACCCCGAAGTGACAATAATCGGGATACTTACCTGTGATGACCGTAGTTTGAGGAGTTCATGTATTCACTATGTGTTAATGCTTTGTTCCGGTTCTCTATTAAAAGGAGGCCTTAATATCCCTTAGTTTCTGTAAGGACCCCACTGCCACGGGAGGGTAGGACAAAAGATGTCATGCAAGTTCTTTTCCATAGGCACGTATGACTATATTCGGAATACATGCCTACATTAGATTGATGAACTGGAGCTAGTTCTGTGTCACCCTAGGTTATGACTGTTACATGATGAACCGGATCCAGCATAATTCTCCATCACCGATCCATTGCCCACGAGCTTTCCATATATTGTTCTTCGCTTATTTAATTTCCATTGCTATTGCTATCATCACTACAAAATACCAAAAACAATGCATTTACTACCGTTACCTTTTGTTACCGTTACCACTACTATCATATTACTTTGCTACTAAACACTTTGCTGCAGATATTAAGTTTCTAGGTGTGGTTGAATTGACAACTCAGCTGCTAATACTTGAGAGTATTCTTTCGCTCCCCTTGTGTCGAATCAATAAATTTGGGTTGAATACTCTACCCTCGAAAAATGTTGCGATCCCCTATACTTGTGGGTTATCAAGACTATTTTTTGGCGCCGTTGCTGGGGAGCATAGCTCTATTCTTTGAGTCACTTGGGATATATATCTGCTTATCATTATGAAGAACTTGAGAGATCCCAAAACCAAGATCTATCCCTCAACTACGAGGGGAGGTAAGGAACTGCCATCTAGCTCTGCACTTGATTCACCTTCTGTTTTGAGTAAGCTTGCGACACCTACACCTGCTTCTGCTATTCGTTCTGATATGTCGCATGTTATTGATGATGCCACTTCTGCTATGCATGATACTTATGATGAAACTACTTCTATGCTTGATACTACTGTGCCACTTGGTAAATTTCTTGATGAACAACTCGCTAGAGCTAGAGAAATTGAAAATATTGAATCTGATGATACTGATGAAAGTGATGCTGAAGAATCACTTGTTATTCCTAAGGGTTATGTTTTTGATCAAGAAGCTTCTTTAGCTATTTTAGCTTGCAAAAATAGAAAGAACTCAAAAGGTTATTAGCTAAATGGAGTAAGGAATCTCTAAATGCTAGAATGAAACCTGACCCTGTTTTTGCTACTTCACCTATCTTTGTTACTGATAAGGATTATGAATTCTCTGTTGATCCTGATATAATTACTTTGGTTGAATCTGATCCTTTTCATGGTTATGAATCTGAAACTTTTGTGGCACATCTTACTAAATTGAATGGTATAGCTACCCTGTTTACTAAAGATGAGAGAACTTGTTACTTTTACATCCTTAAAATATTTCCGTTCTCATTAAAGGGTGATGCTAAGATATGGTTTAATTCTCTTGATCCTGGTTGTGTGCGTAGTCCCCATGATATGATTTATTACTTCTTTGCTAAATATTTCCTTGCTCATAAGAAACAAGCTGCTTTAAGGGATATATATAATTTTGTGCAAATTGAAGAAGAGAGTCTCCCACAAGCTTGGGGGAGGCTTCTCCAATTACTTAATGCTTTGCCTGATCACCCTCTTAAGAAAAATGAAATACTTGATATCTTTTATAATGGACTAGCCGATGCCTCCAAAGATTACCTGGATAGTTGTGCTGGTTCTGTTTTCAGGAAAAGAACACTGGATGAAGCTGAAATTCTATTGAATAATATGTTGACAAATGAAAATAATTGGACACCTCCGGAGCCAATTCCTGAGCCTATTCCTAAACCAACTCCGAAGAAGAGGGGTATTCTATTTCTCAGTCCTGAAGATATGCAAGAGGCAAAGAAATCTATGAAAGAAAAAGGTATTAAAGCTGAAGATGTTAAGAACTTACCTCCTATTGAAGAAATACATGGTCTTAATTTACTACCTGTTGAAGCAACATATAATCTTAATCCATTACCTATTGAAGAAACTCATGGTCTTGATAACCCGACACAGGTAGTAAAGGTAAATTCTCTCTATAGATATGATAAAGCTGAAATCCCATTTACTAAATTTGCTAGCCCATGCTTAGATGAGTTTGATAAATTTATGGCTAAGCAAGAAGACTTTAATGCTTATTTTGGTAGACAATTGAAATACAATTCAAATATGCTTGAACACTTAGGTGATTATATGGCTAATGTTAAAGGTGAACTTAAACTTATTAGCAAACATGCTTCTATGGTTACCACTCAAGTAGAACAAGTACTTAAAGCTCAAAATGATTTTCTCAATGAATTGAATAGTAAAGATAATGATAATGCTATTAGAGTAGCTACTAGAACTGGTAGAATGACTCAGGAACCTTTGTATCCTGAAGGCCACCCTAAGAGAATTGAGCAAGATTCTCAGAGAAATAATATAGATGTACCTAGTTCTTCTAAAAAGAAGAAAAAGAAAAATGATAGGACTTTGCATGATTCTAGTGATCCTATTGTTGAAACACCTGAGAATCCAAATGATATTTCTATTTCTGATGCTGAAACTTAATCTGGTAATGAACCTGAAACTAGTGATAATGTTAATGATAATGTTCATAATGATGCTCAACCTAGTAATGATAATGACATAGAAATTGAACCTGTTGTTGATCTTGATAACCCACAATCAAAGAATCAATGTTATGATAAGAAAGACTTTTTTGCTAGGAAACATGGTAAAGAAAGAGAACCATGGGTTCAGAAACCCATGCCTTTTCCTCCCAAACCATCCAAGAAAAGGGATGATGAGGATTTTGAGAGCTTTACTGAAATGATTAGACCTATATTTTTGCGTATGCGATTAACTGATATGCTCAAAACCAATCCTTATGCTAAGTACATGAAAGATATTATTACAAATAAAAGAAAGATATCGGAAGCTGAAATTTCCACTAGGCTTGCTAATTATACTTTTAAGGGTGGAATACCAAAGAAACTTGGAGATCCAGGAGTACCCACTATACCATGCTGTATTAAAAGAAACTATGTTAAAACTGCTTTATGTGATCTTGGAGCCGGTGTTAGTGTTATGCCTCTCTCTTTATATCATAGACTTGATTTGAATAAGTTGACACCTACTGAAATATCTTTGCAAATGGCTGATAAATCAACTGCTATACCTGTCGGTATTTGTGAGGATGTGCCTGTTGTAGTTGCAAACGTTACTATTTTAATGAACTTTGTTATTCTTGATATTCTCGAGGACGATAGTATGTCTATTATTCTTGGAAGACCCTTTTTTAATACTATAGGGGCTGTTATTGATTGCACTAAAGGCAATGTCACTTTTCATATTAATGGTAATGAGCATACGGTACAATTTCCGAGGAAACAACCTCAAGTTCATAGTATCAACTCTATTGGAATAATGCCATCGATTATGTTTGGAGGTTTTGAATTTCCTCTTCCTACTATCAAGAAGAAATATGATATTCTTATTATTGGGGATGTGCATTTCCCCGTTGAGGTAACATAGTGTTATTCGAAATTTCTCCGGTTCCATGTTATTCGGAATGAGTTCGTTAACAAGACTTGATCAACCTTGTTAGTGGATTCCTTTTGATGATCATGAGATGGATGAAACTAGAAGGCACAACCTTCTGTACCCCACTTTTACTTTCTGTTATTTATATTAAATAAAATAAAAATAAACATTTTTCTGTCTGTTATCTGATTATCCATGCAATATAAAAATACCCCGAAAATAAAAGTTCTCCAAATGCCCTGAAATTTAAATATGATTTTTTCCAGAATATTTGAGAATATTTGGCACAAAGAACACAGCAGGGGGGCCAACCACCTGCCCACGAGGGTGGAGGGTGCGCCCTACCCCCTAGGCGCGCCCCCTACCTCATGGGCCCACGGTGGCCCTCCTCCACTTATCCTTTCACCCATACACTTCTTCTTCCTCCCACAAACACGAATATCCAGCTCACTTTGCTGCCATTTTCGATCTCCTTGCTCAAAGCACCTCTTACAAAACTGCTTGGGGAGATTGTTCCTTGGTATGTGACTCCTCCATTGGTCCAATTAGTTTTTGTTCTAGTGCTTTATTCATTGCAAATTTTTGCTGCTTAGGTGACCCTGTTCTTGAGCTTGCATGTCAAATTTATATGGTCAAAAGTAGTTTGAATGCATGATATAGGCCCTAGGCACTTGTAGGAGTAGTTGCTATCAATATTATTGAGTTTGATTTACTTTTATTTTGAAGTTACTAAAATTTTCAGAATTTTTCAGAAAATGATGAGGAGACTTTTGAGTGGCTCATCGAGCCAAAGCTCGAAGGAAAAGTCACCAAAGCCTAAGTATAATCTGCCTCGCACTGCGGAGGTTCGGGCGTGTGAATGGCCTTCCGATGATTTCTTGAGAGCAGCCGGTATTTATGAAGATTTTCATGAATTGGCTAAGAATGCAGGCCTCACCGCTTTCCTCCACGACTAATTCGATCAGTATCTCTTACTCACAAATACCTTTGTGCAAAACTTTCATTTCCATTCTAGGAGCTCACCACCTACGGTAGAGTTCCATTTATATGATGAGCATAAGGAGATGTCACTTTATGATTTTTGTTGAGTTTGTTTAGTCCCTTTTGAGGGCAAGATAGAGGAACCACATCGCGATGATGTGGAGGGGTTTATTGATACTATTACTATAGGGGAAACAAGGAAGGTTTCCGATGCACGAATCACTAGCATACATTTTCCTGTTTTACGTTATTTTGCATTATTTGCTAGTCGTTGCTTAATTGGTCGCGGAAACTGTGGAAACCTTAGTATCCCTGATATTATTATTTTGCTCCATGGTTTATATGGTGATAATTCTGTTAGTATGGCCGGCATTATTTCCAAAAGGTTAAGTCTGAACCGTACAAAGGGCCCCATCTTTGGAGGCATCTATGCTTCACGCCTAGCTGCACATTTTAACATACCTATTAGGCATTATGAGAAGGAAGAAAAAGTGCTGCCTCGTGTTTATCTAGATCATAAAAGTATGGTGGCACATGATTTTATTGTTAATAATAGGGAAGGAGAGCTTAAATATCAATTGTTATTTAACAAACATCATCCTGAGACTATTACCCTACCTGCTCCTTCTTTGTTTGATTTATCTGTAGGCCAGTACCTTGTTCCGTTGAAGGCTATCCACGCCTAACGGAACCCTGCACCAGCCGTGGAGCCAGAGCCAGAACCACAAGTTGATACTTCACGACAGTCTAATTATCAGTGGGATCCGGAGATGATTGTCAGCCAGTGGCAATCGGAGTCTTCCTCTTCTTCATCTCAGTACGACCCCAACTACTATTATGGATATCCGCCAGGCCAGCCGTGGCCATAGACTAACTTAGGTCAAAAGCCTAAGCTTGGGGGAGTACGTATTTCCCACCGACATTACATTTATGTTCACACACTCATTGCTAGATGTCGGTGCTCATACTTTTTCATTGTATCATCCATGCTAGTTTATTTTCCTTTTTATGCTTTCTTCTTGTGTGTTTAATAAACCTTAAGAAAAAACCAAAAAAATTAGTTGTAGCTTTTAGTTAGTTTACTTTCCATGCTTGTAGTAGTAATTAAAAAGAAAACCCAAAAATATTTGCTATTCTTCTTTTGCTTGTTGGGAGCTTTCCTGTGTAAATAGTTTTATTTCTTTTCTTTTCTTTGGGGGTCGATAGGAGAAGACCATAATTAAATTGTTGAGGTGGCTCTTATATGCATTATTGTTGATCTGACAAAAGAGCCCATATTGCCTTGTCTTCTCCTGTTTATTGAATGCTTGCAGATTCCAGCTTATTCCAATGCACGTGCACTATTATTATTATTCACATCGTTCGGTCGTGCAAGTGAAAGGCAATTATGACGATATATGATGGTCTGACTGAGATAAGAAAGGCTGGTATGAACTCGACCTCTTTTGTTTTTGTAAATATGATTGGTTCATCGTTCCCGATTCAGCCTATTATGAATAAACATGTTTGCAATGACAACTAGAGATCATAGTTTCCTGTGCCATGCTTGATTAGCTATGAGTTATAATGGTTTACCTTGCGTGCCAACATGCTATTGAGATACTTATGATGTGGTATGATAGGGTGGTATCCTCCTCTGAATGATTTAAGTGACTTGACTTGGCGCATGTTCACGCATGTTGTCGGAGTAAATAACCATGGGTAGCCTAGCCGGCCCCCCTGGCCCTTCTAAAAAAAATTACGAGCCAATCTGGCCCTCAAGAATCCAAGACATGGGGCCGCCTTCCCCTTGCCGGCCGTCTCCCAGGCCGGCTATCGGAAGGCGACCCGACTTTAGCCCTCATGAAGAAAGCCGCGGGAGGGCTGGCTCCGAGAAGCCGGCCGCGAGAAGGCCGACTCCAAGAAGCCGGCTTCCACAAAGCGGTCAAGATTGTACCCTCGAAGTCTGCATCCACATAACGGCAATGTGATGGGGCGTGGCTACAGTAAAACCTGCCACCCCCGAATCCCGGAGCACGCCTGGCACAGTGCGCCGTACGGGTGGCCATGACCCGTCCGGCGCGGCACTGTTGCCACGTTGACCCTGATGTCATCCATGACGGGCTGCCAGTGTGGCCCACGGGCGGTGGGCCCCTTCAGGCAGAGAGACATCCGAAGGCGGCCAGGCATCCCCCAGTCGGCCCAAGACAGAGCCGGCTCTCCACAGCCGGCTTGCCACCTCCCTCAAAGGAGACGCCCCATTAAGGAGACAAGACGCGGTGAGGCTACAGCGATCACCCGCCGGACGGCGGCACTGTAGCCACGCCCACCTCAGCGAAGCCCTCGTCACCAGGATTGAGCAACAGTAACCAGCCACCGACAAGGCCCTGGACAGTGGGGCCTGCCTGTCGACCAAGGAGCCGGCAGCCGGCGGGACCCACCAGCCGGCGGGCCCCAACAGCCGGCGCACAAGCCGGCGAGTGTAGACACAGACGGCTGGGCCCCACGCCTAGCCGGATTACCATTGTATCCCCGGGGGGTAGGCCTATATAAACCCCCCGGGACACCCATGCAAAGGGTTGATCCCTGCTAGTTTTAGACACCACATAGGGAGGAGAAGAGAGCGAGCAGTGCCCTTCTTCCTCCTCTCGCCAAAAAGCTCAAGGAGCATCGTGTAGCTACTTGTTCATCTAGTGATCATGCGGAGACCCCGCAGAGCAGCAGTAGGGGTATTATCTCCACGGAGAGCCCCGAAGCTGGGTAAGATTCGCCGGCGTGCATGTCTTCGCCTCATCCTGCTTCCAGGCATCGGCGACGTCTTACTGGCTCCCACAATGATAAGCCACCCGTTGGCATATGTCGCACCTACCACCCGACATTTGGCGCCCACCGTGGGGCCAGGTGCACCGTCGTCCGGAGACCTGTTCTGGACGGGAACCCTCTTCCTCCCCCGTGAGCGTAGCCAGCCCGGCACGCCCGACGGCGCTTGCCACGACGCGCTGCAAGGCGTCAGCAACGTCTGCGCAGCGAGCGGCCTCGCCAATCTCCTTGACAAGACCCTCATCTCCGACGAGCTTGCCTCCGACGCGGGCACCGACCACCTCGTCAACCTCCTCGGCCAGCTCCACGTCTCCGGCGAGCCTGCTGTGGACTTGGAGTCGGTTGGCTCCACCGATCCGATGCCTGTCGACTCCGACACGGCCTCACTCGACACTTTCCCCACCGACGTCACGATCTGCAACGACCTGCTTCCCCGGGCCGATGGCTGCGACGCTGTCACCACCGAGGTGATGGTCATCGGCCACGGCGGCGCTTCTGACGAGAGCACCCACGATGCCCCGCACGCGACGGTCCACGACTTGTCCATCCCCCTCCCGGCTGATGCCGACGCTGAACCACTAGAGGCTCGCCGCCTCGCGCTCCTCGCGGAGGGCCGGAAGTTGGTTTCCATGAGACGCCTCGCTGAGGCCCACCGACGCGAAGCCGACCGCGCCGCCTTTGGCACGCCGCCCCCAGGCGGGCCCAGCCGGGCCGGCATTGTCAGACAGCGCGGCGCTGTCGTCACCGACACGTTAGGAGTCGACCGCCCAGTCTACGCCACTCCACTCGAGAACCTGCGCGCCGCCCAGGCGGCCGTAGACGAGCTAGACGGACTGGGGGCCGAAGAACTCCCCCACATGACCCGACACATCCAGCAGCTAATCGATGCAGCCGTGCAGCGGCACGAAGCCGACGCCCGCACGGAAAGCCCTCCCCCGCGCCGAGATCACGGCGCGACGTCCCGGACGTCGACTACGGGTAAAACCCGCGCGCGGCACGAGAAAGAGCTGGCTGCCAGCCAAAGCCGAACCCGAATCTCCGTCAAGCGAGACGCAGAAGGCCACCCCCGGGCCATGGAGTGGCGGGGCAACCCGCCTCCGCCTCGGCCCCGTGGAGAGAGATATCCCACCCCACCGCCTGTTGCGCATCCGACTCTCAGCGGTCGGCTAGGTCGCCGCGAAGGAGTCGGCGAGAATGACGCCTGCCATCGGATCGACTGCCTGGTGCGATCCCTGGCGCTAGAAGAAGAAGATGATGTCGGCCCGCCTTGCTTCGGCCCCCGCATCCACGACGAGCCTTTCCCCAAAGGGTTCTCGCTCCCAAGAGACACGCCCAAGTACAACGGCTCTGTGAAGCCGGAAGATTGGTTAATCAACTACTCCACGGCGGTTAGCATAGCAAACGGCAACAGGCGCGTTGCCGTGAAGTACGTGCCCCTCATGCTGCAAGGCACGGCGCGGACCTGGCTCAACAGCCTCAAGCCATATAGCATCAACAGCTGGCTAGATTTCACAGAAGCCTTCGTCCGCAACTTCACCAGCACCTACAAGCGGGCTCCCATGCCCAGAAAGCTCTCCTTGTGCGTACGAGGCCCCGCCGAGTCTACTCGCGACTACCTCACGCGTTGGGCCAAGCTCCGCAACTCTTGCGAAGGGGTGCACGAGGTGCAAGCCATAGAATACTTCACTGCCGGGCCCCGAGAAGGCACCCTCCTCAAGCACAAGCTCCTCTACGACGAGCCGACTACCCTCGACGAGCTTCTGGTCATAGCGGACAAGTACGCCACCGCCGACTCCTCAATGAAGACCGAACTCCGGGTAGACGCGTCCGGGAAGGTACTCAACCCGGCGCCCAAGACGTCGGCTGGGGACTCCGGCCGACGCCCACACCAGAACAACCACAAGCGCAAGGGCCCCGTGCCGCCTTCTGCCAGTCGGCAGGTGGCCATAGTCGAAGACGAGCGGCCCGAAGGGCGGCCCGCGCCTAAGAAACCCAAGGCCGGCAGGCCGGCCTGGCAGCCGGCCTTCTCCTATGAGCAAACTATCGACGCCCCGTGCAAGTTCCACAGCGGCGCGAAGCCGTCCAACCACACGACCCGGAAGTGCCACTGGCTCACCCGAATCTCCAAAGGCGAAGGGCTCGTGCCGCCTCCGCCTGCCGGTCCGCCGCCTCCGGCTCCGCAGCCGCCGACCGCTCGACCCGCAGTCGGAGCCATGCATGATGAGTTCCCCGATGAGCATGCCGCCTATGTCATCTTTACAAGCCAGCTCGAAGACCGGCGCAGCAAACGCCGAGAGCACCAGGAAGTCAGCATGGTCGCTGCCAACCCCGCCGCGCACATGCACTGGTCAGAAAAACCTATCAGCTAGAGCCGGGCCGACCACCCAGAGGTGATGCCATCTCCCGGCTCTTATGCGTTGGTTCTGGATGCCACCCTTGCAACGGACAGACGCGCCGCCCGTTTCTCCCGCGTGCTGATAGACGGCGGGAGCAGCATCAACATCCTGTACCGTGACACCTTGGAGAAGCTGAACGTCAAGGCAAAGCAACTCATGCCTACTTGGACTGTGTTCCATGGCATTGTACCCGGCCTGTCATGTGCCCCCATTGGCAAGATCAAGGTTGATGTACTCTTTGGGGACAAGGAGCATTTCCGCCGAGAAGCGATCTGGTTTGAAGTGGTGGACCTGGAGAGCCCCTACCATGCATTGCTTGGCCGACCTGCCTTGGCCAGGTTCATGGGAGTTCCCCACTATGCTTACCTCAAGATGAAGATGCCGAGTACCAAGGGCGTCATCACCATAGCCGGAGATTACAAGAAATCTTCCGAGTGCGTAGCAGCCAGCAGCCGGCTGGCCGAGTCCCTTGTGATTGCCGAAGAAAAGAAGATGTTGGACCGAGTCGTGGCCATGGCCGGCAAACAGTCGGCCTTGTCCCCCGATCCCAAGGAGTATGATGCTCAAGGATCTTTCCAGCTGGCCAAGGAGACGAAGAAGATACCTCTTAACCCCGAGCACCCAGAGAGGTTTGCCGTCATCGGGGCAAACCTAAACAGCAAATAGGAAGGCGAGCTCGCCGATTTCCTCCGTGAGAATCGGGACATCTTTGCATGGTCCCCCAAGGACATGCCGGGTGTTCCAAAGGAATTCGCTGAGCACAAACTACACGTCCGAGAAGACGCAAAACCAGTCAAACAACCCCTTCGCCGACTGTCGGAGGAGAAAAGAAGGATTGTAGGAGAAGAGATAGCCCGGCTTCTGGCAGCCGGCTTCATTATGGAAGTTTTCTTTCCAGAGTGGCTCGCCAACCCGGTCCTCGTGTTAAAGAAGAATAACAAGTGGCGCATGTGCATAGACTACACGAGCCTCAACAAGGCCTGCCCCAAAGATCCCTTTGCCCTGCCAAGGATTGATCAAGTGATAGACTCCACGGCCGGGTGCGAGCTGTTGAGTTTCTTGGATGCTTACTCAGGATACCACCAGATAAAGTTAGATCTGGCAGACCGCCTGAAGACCGGCTTCATCACGCCATTCGGAGCCTTTTGCTACCTGACTATGACATTCGGCTTGAGAAATGCCGGTGCCACTTTTCAGCGTTGCATGCAGAAGTGCCTCCTCAAGTAGCTCGGCAGAAATGCCCACGTCTACGTAGACGACATTGTGGTGAAGACGGAGAAGCGCGGCACCTTGCTGGAAGACCTCAAGGAAACATTTGAGAACCTACGCCGGTTCCAAATCAAGCTCAACCCCGAGAAATGCGTGTTCGGAGTGCCAGCCAGCCAGCTCCTAAGCTTCCTGGTCTCCGAACGCGGCATCGAATGCATCCCAGTAAAGATCAAGGCCATTGAGAGAATGGCGATTCCCACCAAACTTCGAGACGTCCAGAAGTTCACCGGATGCTTGGCCTCCCTGAACTGCTTCATCAGCCGGCTCGGAGAGAAAGCTCTCCTCCTCTACCGCCTCATGAAGAAGACCACTCACTTCGAGTGGAATGACCAAGCCGACCAAGCTTTTCACGAGCTGAAGAAGATGCTGGCCACGCCGCCTGTCCTGGCGACGCCGACTGAGAAAGAGCCCATGCTCCTCTATATTGCCGCAACCAGCCGGGTGGTCAGCACCGTCATCGTAGTCCAATGCCCAGAAGAGGACCGAGCCCAGCCGGTCCAGAGGCCGGTGTACTATTTGAGCGAGGTGCTGTCTACCTCGAAGCAGAACTACCCGCACTACCAGAAGATGTGCTATGGCGTGTACTTCGCCGCCAAGAAGCTGAAGCCCTACTTCCAAGAGCATCCCATCACGGTCGTATGCACCGCCCCGCTGGCCGAGATCATAGGCAGCCGGGATGCATCCGGCCGGGTGGCGAAATGGGCCCTCGAGCTGGCCCCTTACATGATCTTCTACCAGCCTCGCACCGCCATCAAGTCCCAAGCATTGGCTGACTTCCTCGTCGACTGGGCCGAGACCTAGTACCTGCCGCCAGCTCCCGACTCCACTCATTGGCGCATGCACTTCGATGGGTCCAAGATGCGCACCGGCTTGGGAGCCGGCTTCATCCTCACCTCTCCCAAAGGCGACAAGCTCAGATACACGCTGCAAATTCACTTTGCCGCCTCCAAGAACGTGGCCGAGTACGAGGCGCTCATACACGGGCTCCGGCTTGCCAAAGAGCTCGGCATTCGCCGGATCCTATGTTATGGCGACTCGGACTTGGTGGTCCAGCAATCATCCGGCGACTGGGATGCCAAGGACGCAAATATGGCAAGCTACCACTTCCTCATTCAGCAGATCAGTGGGTATTTTGAAGGATGCGAGTTCCTCCATGTACCGCGAGCCGACAACGAGCCAGCTGATGCCCTGGCTCGAATAGGCTCCACTCGGCAAGCAATACCAACTGGTGTCTCTCTACAACGCCTCCTCAAGCCGTCTATCAAGCCGTCTCAAGAGTCCGATTCCATCTTCGTACCTCCTGACCCCGATACAGCCAGGCTCGGCTCGAAGAACCAAGAAGGTGACCCGGGGACTTCGATAGTCGGCCAGGGGACATCAGCAGGCGGCTCGGGGACTTCCGTAGTTACGCCCGACCCGGGGACTGCCACACCCGGCTCAGGGACTGCGGTAGTCGGCCCGGAGACTGCACCAACACAACAGGCGGCGGACGACTCCAGCATTTCACCACCCAGCCCGCCCGCCTTGGTCGCAGTAGCCGCATTGGCAATAGAAGAAGTCGCACCTCCATCATGGGCTCAGTCCATCCTCAACTTCCTAATAAACCAAGATCTGTCGGCTGACGAAATAGAGGCAAGACAAGTCCAACGCCGAGCTGGAGCATACACAATCGTCAATAGAGAGCTCGTCAAGCGCAGTGTCACTGGGGTCCTCCAGCGATGCGTCGAGCAAGAGAAGGGCATTGCAATCCTCAGAGACATCCACCAAGGAGAATGCGGCCACCATGCGGCCTCAAGATCACTCGTCGCCAAAGCCTTCCGCCATGGTTTCTTTTGGCCGACTGCTTTGGATGACGCCAAGGGGTTAGTTAAACATTGCAAAGGATGCCAACTCTTCAGCTCCAAGCAACACATGCCGGCTTCAGCACTCAAGACCATTCCCCTCACTTGGCCCTTCGCTGTTTGGGGACTGGACATGGTGGGCCCATTCAAGACGGCGCGCGGCGGCATGACACATCTGCTTGTCGCCGTGGACAAATTTACCAAATGGATTGAGGCAAAGCCGATCAAGAAGCTGAATGGGCCGACTGCCGTGACATTTATCGCAGATATAACAACTCGGTACGGCGTGCCACACAACATCATCACCGACAATGGCATGAATTTCGCCAAGGGGGCCTTGGCACGTTTCTGCGCGACGCAAGGCATCCGGTTGGACTTAGCGTCCGTTGCCCACCCGCAGTCAAACGGCCAGGTCGAGCGAGCCAACGGCCTCATCCTTTCCGGCATCAAGCCTCGACTGGTCGTACCACTGGAGCGTTCAGCCGGCTGTTGGCTCGATGAGCTGCCGGCCGTCCTTTGGAGTCTGCGCACTACCCCAAACAAGTCAACCGGCTTCACTCCTTTCTTCCTCGTGTATGGTGCCGAGGCGGTCATCCCAACTGACATCGAGTTCGACTCGCCTTGGGTAACCATGTACACGGAAGCGGAGGCCAAGGAAGCACGAGAAGACGACGTCGACCTGCTGGAAGAAGGCCGGCAGTTAGCCCTCAGCCGGTCCGCCATCTATCAGCAGGGCCTGCGCCGCTACCAGAGCCGGAAGGTCAAGCCAAGATCCTTCCAAGAGGGTGATCTTGTGCTCCGACTAATCCAGCGAACAGCCGGCCAGCACAAGCTCTCGGCCCCTTGGGAGGGCCCCTTCGTCATCAGCAGAGCTTTAGGCAACGACTCCTACTACCTGATCGACGCGCAGAAGCCGAAGGCATGAAAGAGAGACGACTACGGCAAGGAGTCGAAACGACCTTGGAACGCCAACCTCCTCCGAAGATTTTACAGTTGAAATGCAGTATGTATCACGCTAACTTTTGTACTAAGTACGAGACAATAGGCCCCCCGAGGAGAGCTCGGGGACTGCCATCTTTTATCATGAATGAAGAGTATCATGCTTATGACCTTATCATTACATTCACTTTTTCCGTCCGGCACCGGGTTCGACTAGTCGGCCCGGGGACTGGCCGCTTGGAGTTATATTAGAAGTCCTACCTGCGGTCAGACAAGTAGTGTGCCGGCTCCCAAGCCTTCTCTTGCCAAAAGTCGTAGATCGAAGAACCGGCTGTCCGGCAGGCAAGAGTTAAAGGCAGGAAAGGACGCCCACACGAAAAACGGCTAGGGACTAACGGACTAATATAACAAAAGCTGGTTTTTCTCCCACCACCGACCGACTACCAGAGTAGCCGGCCGGCCGGCTTCCATTCACCTCGCTTCAATCTAAGAAAGCTCGAGTACTTGCCTTCCCAAAAGGGGAAGGCGGCAAAGGAAACAGCCTAAGGATAAAAAGCATACGCGAATGGAAACCAAACACGCACACAATAATATTTACATAAAAGACCTTCAAAAGGCCAGCATTCAACATAGTTCGAATACACCCCCAGTGGGTGGAACTGCGCAAGTTTAATAAAATTGTTCAAAAGGCAACAAGCAGGAAAAAACAAGGACGGCAGATTAAGCCAAGGGAGCGACTGGCGAGTCGGGCAGGTCAGTGGAGACGGCAGTGCCGGCTGGAGGAGTGGCCGGCTGGCGAACCTCGACATGATCACTGCCTCCCATAGAGGGCGCGCTAGCACGCGCCTCGTTGCTGGAGGCACGATCAGGCTGAGGCTGGCTGGCCGCTTCACCGGCCGGCTCAACGTCTTCGCCTTCCTCTCCTTCGTCGTCTTCGCCTTAATCCCTGGAGGCGATCTCCTCTGCCGAGTCCTCACCCGCTGCCGGGTCCAGCCCGAACCACTCCTCCGGCTGGGCAACGCCATCGTCATTAATTTCAGGAGCGAAGACGCTGATGTCAGTGCATTCGGCGATCGTCGAAGCACGCTCAGTGATAGCCGGCCGCACCTCCTCCATCTCTTCGTCGGCCTCCAGCCGCCAGGTGCGCAGCTGGTCCAAGTTCAGCCCCGGATACTAGGCTCAGACGAACTCCAGCGCCCGCCCAGCTCCAAGCCGGGCTGCCGATGCCTTCCAGGCCTCGAAGCGGCCAACTGCAACCTCCAGCCAGTCGGCAGTCCGACTCGGGGTGCAGGGAATCATCTCGCTTGGCCAGAGGGCGGCCAACACCTGTGCCCCGGCGCGCTGGACGCGGCGGAGCATACGGTGAGCCGGCTGCAGCCGGGCTTGGACCGCCAAGAGTTGCTCCTCAAGCGTCCGGCTCGCGTCCGGCGCGATTTCAGCCCCCGCCTGCCGATGCGCCTCGCGATGGGCCTCAATGGTTTGGGTGGCGAAGACGGAGTAGCCGGGAAAGTAGTCTGCACAGAGAACAAAAAGCAGCACAAGTCAGAACACAAGTCAGGGATCAAGGGGCAAGCAAGGAGTGAAGAAGGCGGCTTACCATCAATCAGATCCTCGATACGACCGAAGCCCCCGCTCAGTGCCTGCTTCGCCTCATCCCAGCCTGCCGCTTCGGTCTCGAACTCGGCCTTCAGGGCGTCCTCGCTGTCCTGCGCCTTCTTCAGGGCCGCCTTGTGGCTCTCCTCCTGGTCGGCCAACTTCTTGGCTAGGCGGTCACGCTCCAGGACCAAGGCGTTGTACTCGGCTTCCTTGGCACGAAGGGCAGCCTGGGCCCCGCTGAGCTGCCCCCTCAAGTTGGCATTGGCTCCTGCAAGCATGAAGACAAAGGAAAAATTAATAAGGAATAAATCTCGGGGACTACACCCAGTGGGTGCGCTGACGCGCCCCCACAGGAGATGAACGAAACAAAGCACGCACTCCGGCTGCTGGTCAGGTCCTCGGTTCTCCGGCCCAGCTCCTGAGCCTGGGAGTTGAAGGCGGCAGCGCGGAGGTTATTATACTCCTGGAAGATTATACAGGAGGCGAGGATAAGTTAAGTTGTCAGGACCTAGTAAGTTCCAAGCCGCCTGCGCAGCAGCCGACTCGGAACTCGGGGACTACACCCAGTGGGTGCGCTAATGCGCCCCCACGGAAGAAATCAAAAGAGCAAAATAACCAAGGCCAGAAGACTCACCCGGATGATGGCCCGCGTCGCGAGGAACTCTTGGGTGTATCGCTGCAGCGAGGCGGCCTGAGCTTGAAGCCGGTTCCGGACCTCCTGGGCCGCCGCGTTCAGCTCGCCCGTCCCCCCGCTGGGAGTCCACTCGGACATGCTGGCGCTGGCCGCCTCCAGGGCCTCCCCCGTCTGGCTGGCACCCGCAGCTCGGTGCGGTTCCGGCGCGGAGGCGCCACCCCTTGCGCGCCGGCACAATGCCGGCTGCACCTCGAGGCCGGCCCCTGCCTCCGGCTCACCCCCGACCGGCTGCTCTGGCGCCGCAGCTGATTGGCCGCTTTGGCCCGCTCCAGTCGGCGCCGTCTGCGGCGCCCCCTCCACGAAGATCACGTGGTCCTCCCTCGTCTCCATCACCGACGGGTCTTGGTTGACCTCCTACGACGGGGGCACGGGGATGTCGGGGGCCACGGCACGGAGGGGAACGACGAGCAGCGGAGGCTGGTTGTGCGAGGCCTCTGCCTCCGTCTCTGCAGCTGCCGCCTCCGCCCGGGCCTGGGCCGCCGCGTCGGCCTGCTCCTTCGTCGCCTGGGCGGTCCTTCGCTCCGCCGCCTCCTGCTCCTCCCGCGCCTCCCGTGCGTTTCGCTCCGTGGCCTCCCTAAGGTCGGCGCGGGATCCACACGACGGGAGCCTGAAGACCCTCAAGTCGGCCCGACTATGGAGCCGCCAGGACCCCGCTCAAGGGAAAGCGGTGCCCTGTCCAGCGAGCAAAGAAAGGTTTATAAGAGCTTCGGTCGAAAAGGACAAAAAAAATAATAATATACACAAGACATTCGACGACTTGCGCCGAGATCGCCTGCGGCTGTTTCACCGCCTTGCGGAAGCGGGCCGCCTTCACGGCCGCCTCATCCCGCTTGGTCGCCGCCGTAGAAGCCTTGGATTCTTCGGCCGGCTACCGAAGAAGGTCAACGCGGCCCGGCGCTTCTGCGCGCCGCCACGGGCAGCCGGCGCGGCAGACGGGCCCGTGCCTTGATGATCAAGCGCCGGCTGGCGGTGCAGGGCGGCTTCGACCTCGTCATCGTCCGGCCAGTCTTCGAAGCCGGCCCCGAGCCCCGCGCCTCCGGCCTCGTTGCCTTCCCCCACGATGGCGTCTTCCATGGCGGCCGCTCCCAGGTCCGGATTGTCGGCGTCGTCCACCGTGCGGTCGGGGAGGAGTTGGCGCTCTACCCCTGCGGCCCCGGCCGTCGGCGAAAGAAGAGGTTCTGCTAAAGGCGAATCAACTGATCAGAGGTCGGCTGTCATGAGGCCGGCTTCACAAAGGAAGAAAAGAAGAAAAAACTTACGGCAGGCGGACGGTTGGCGCGGGAATACGGCTCCTTGCCGTATCGCCAATCCTCGGCGAGCTTTCAGTTGGAGATGTAGTTCACCATGTAAGACACCTCTGCATGAGGCATCTCCCTGGTGCTCAGCCGGCACGGGTCGAAGCGGCAGCTCATCTGGCAAATCATGTGAGGCCGGCCTTGGAGTGGAAGTACCCGGCGCTCCACGAAGGCGGCCACCAAGTCGGCTCCGGTCGGGCCCTCCGACTGGATCATCACCCAAAGCCGGGAGACGGCTGCGTTCTCGGCCTGAGACAACGACCTGGCCCGGTAGCTCCACGAAGGTTGCCTCCCAGCCGGCGGGCTGGCTACGTAAGCCGGCAGGTTGACGTAGTCGCCTTGCTGGGCGACGTTCTTCACGTAAAAGTTGGACTTCTGCCAGAGCTTCACCGACTGGATCAGGGGGATGGGCGGGAACGGATTGTTCTCGCCCGTCCGCCTCATGGCAATGAAGGCTCCGCAGGGGGCGGGCATGCCCGCGATGACGGTGCCGAGCTTGCTCTGGAAGAATTTCCCCTAGAGCTCGAGCGTGGGGAGAACCCCAAGAAAGCCCTCGCACAGGGTGACGAAAGCCGACAGCAGCATCACCGCGTTGGGCGTGAGGTGATGCGGCTGGAGGTGGTAGAATTCAAGGAAGGCTCGAAGGAATCCGCTTGCCGGGAGGCCGAAGCCGCGCAGGCAGTGCGAGCGGAAGATCACCCGCTCGCCCTCCTCCGGTGCCGGTGAAATCTCCCTCGCCATCGCTTGACGAACCCGCACGAAGTTCTCGCCCGGCAGGCGCCGCATCCGGCGGAGGAACTCGACGTGGTCCTCGTGGACGTTGGAGCCATCCCACGAGCTCGACATCGCCATGGGAGCGACGCGGCGAGGAGCAAGACGATGCGACGGCGGAGACGCGCACGACCCCGCTATGGCGGGATCAAAGGGACTGAGAGGTCCGACGGCGGAATGGCGCGGCAATGGGTTGCTGCAGCGGCAGAAAGAAGAAGGAAGGCGAGAAGGGGCGGAGCGAGGGAGAGCGTGCGGGCCTCTGCCGCTCCCCCTCCTCCCCCCTACTTATAGACCCGCGCGGCGGAGCCGAGGAGGCATGGCGTGGGGGAACGTGGGGATCAACTGCGCCCACTCCCCCACGTCCCACGATTATTACGCCCTGATGGCGTAATAAAACCGCCGCGGGAAGGCGAGCGGTCCGCATGGGCCGCAGAAGATCCGCGCTCGGGCCGAGGCCTAGGAGTGGTGGGCCCGGGCCTGCGGTGGCGTCCCGTCGCGCGCGTGCACTGGCAGATTTCCTTGCCACGTGGCCCGCGGGATGGCGTGCGGTCAGCTCGCAGGCCGACCTGCGTTCCCGCCTACGAGAAACAGGGCTTTCCGAAGACGGCGCGCACAAGCACAGCCGGCCCCTCAGGATAGGAAGCTGACCGAGCTTCTCGTCCCTTTGTCAGCCTCGAAGCTTGATCAGCTTCGGGACTACTGTCGGAGTAAATAACCATGGGTAGCCTAGCCGGCTCCCCCTGGCCCTTCTGAAAAAATTATGAGCCGATTCGGCCCTCAAGAATCCAAGACATGGGGCCGCCTTCCCCTTGCCGGCCGTCTCCCAGGCCGGCTATCGAAAGGCGACCCGACTTTAGCCATCATGAAGAAAGCCGCGGGAGGGCCGGCTCCGAGAAGCCGTCCGTGAGAAGGCCGACTCCAAGAAGCCGGCTTCCACAAAGCGGTCAAGATCGTACCCTCGAAGTCTGCATCCACATAACGGCAATGTGACGGGGCGTGGCTACAGTAAAGCCTGCCACCCCCGAATCCCGGAGCACGCCTGGCATAGTGCGCCGTACGGGTGGCCATGACCCGTCCGGCGCGGCACTGTTGCCACGTTGACCCTGATGTCATCCATGATGGGCTGCCAGTGTGGCCCATGGGCGGTGGGCCCCTTCAGGCAGAGAGACACCCGAAGGTGACCAGGCCTCCCCTAGTCGGCCCAAGACAGAGCTGGCTCTCCACAGCCGGCTTGCCACCTCCCTCGAAGGAGACGCCCCATTAAGGAGACAAGACGCGGTGAGGCTACAGCGATCACCCGCCGAACAGCGGCACTGTAGCCATGCCCACCTCGGCGAAGCCCTTGTCACCAGGATTGAGAAACAGTAACCAGCCACCGACAAGGCCCTGGACTGTGGGGCCTGCCTATCGACCAAGAAGCTGGCAGCCGGTGGGACCCACCAGCCGGCGGGACCCACCAGCCGGCGGGCCCCAACAGCCGGCGCAGAAGCCGGCGAGTGTAGACACAGACGGCTGGGCCCCACGCCCAGCCGGATTTCCATTGTATCCCCGGGGGGTAGGCCTATATAAACCCCCCGGGACACCCACGCAAAGGGTTGTTCCCTGCTAGTTTTAGACACCACATAGGGAGGAGAAGAGAGCGAGCAGTGCCCTTTTTCCTCCTCTCGCCGAACAGCTCAAGGAGCATTGTGTAGCTACTTGTTCATCTAGTGATCATGCGGAGACCCCGCAGAGCAGCAGTAGGGGTATTATCTCCACGGAGAGCCCCGAAGCTGGGTAAGATTCGCCGGCGTGCATGTCTTCGCCTCATCCCGCTTCCAGGCACCGGCGACGTCTTATTGGCTCCCACAATGATAAGCCACCCGTTGGCATATGTCGCACCTACCACCCGACACATGTAGTTGAAACAAAATCAACATAGCCTTCACGATATTTATGTTCATGGTGGATTATATCCTACTCATGCTCGCATTCGGTGTTGATTAATTTTAATGCATGTTCATGATTGTTGCCGCTCTCTAGCTGGTCGCTTCCCAGTCTTTTGCTAGCCTTCACCTGTACTAAGCGGCAATACTGCTTGTGCATCCAATCCCTTAAACCCCAAAGTTATTCCACATGAGTCCACTATACCTACCTATATACGGTATCTACCTGCCGTTCCAAGTAAATTTGTATGTGCCAAACTCTGAACCTTCAAATAAATATCCTGTTTTGTATGCTCGAATAGCTCATGTATCAACTAGGGCTGTCCATATCTTCCAGTTAGGCGGGTTATTCTCAAAGAGGAGTGGACTCCGCTCCTCACTCATGAGATAAATGGCTGGTCACCGGGATGCCCAGTCCCATGCTTTATGCAAACTAAATCAAAATAATTGCAAACAAAACTCCCCCTGGGACTCTTGTTAGTTGGAGGCACTCGTTGTTTCGAGCAAGCCATGGATTGATGCTTGTTGGTGGAAGGGGGAGTATAAACTTTACCATTCTGTTTGGGAACCGCCTATAATGTGTGTAGCATGGAAGATATCACCATCTCTTGGTTGTTATGTTGACAATGAATGTATACCGCTCAAAATATTATTCACCTCTATTTCAAAACCGAGCTCTGGCACCTCTACAAATCCCTGCTTCCTTCTGCGAAGGGCCTATCTATTTACTTTTATGCCGAGTCATCATCCTCTTATTAAAAAGCACCAGTTGGAGAGCACCGCTGTCATTTGCATTCATTATTGTTAGTCTACATTGAGTATGACTTGACCGGATCTCTTTTACCATGAATTACAATGTCTAGTCAGCCCTTGGTCTTTAAAGGTACTCTGCATTTATGTTTTGCGGCATCAGAAAGGGCTAGCGAGATACCATCTTGTTATATCATATTATGATTGTTTTGAGGAAGTGTTGTCATCCGAGATTTATTATTATGGCTCGCTCGTTGATTATGCTATTGATATGAGTAAACTTGAGACCTATGCGTTATTGCAAATGTGGTTAGTTATAATCTTTGCTGAAAACTTGAATGCTGGCTTTACATATTTACAACAACAAGAGCAAACAAAGTTTGTAAAAGTTTTTCTTTATCACTTTTAGTTTGTCAACTGAATTGCTCGAGGACAAGCAAAGGTTTAAGCTTGGGGGAGTTGATACGTCTCCAACGTATCTACTTTTCCAAACACTTTTGCCGTTGTTTTGGACTCTAGCTTGCATGATTTGAATGGAACTAACCCGGACTGACGCTGTTTTCAGCAGAATTACCATGGTGTTATTTATGTGCAGGAGCAAACGTTCTCGGAATGACCTGAAACTTCACGGAGCAACTTTTCAGAAAATATGAAAAATACCTGCAAAAGATGAAGGCCAGGGGGCCCACCACCTGTCCACGAGGGTGGGGGGCGCGCCCCCTACCTCGTGGGCCCCCTGTTGCCTCTCCTACTCCCACTCCAACTCCATATATTGTGTTTCGGGGAGAAAAAAATCAGAGAGAAGAAATCATCGCGTTTTACGATACGGAGCTACTGCCAAGCCTATAACCTCCTGGGAGGGCTGATCTGGAGTCCGTTTGGGGCTCCGGAGAGGGGAATCCATCACCATCGTCATCATCAACCATCCTCCATCACCAATTTCATGATGCTCACCGCCGTGCATGAGTAATTCCATTGTAGGCTTGCTGGACGGTGATGGGTTGGATGGGATCTATCATGTAATCGAGTTAGTTTTGTTAGGGTTTGATCCCTAGTGTCCACTATGTTCTGAGATTGATGTTGCTATGACTTTGCTATGCCTAATGCTTGTCACTAGGGCCCGAGTGCCATGATTTCAGATCTGAACCTATTGTGTTTTCATCAATATATGAGTGTTCTGATCCTATCTTGCAAGTCTATAGTCACCTATTATGTGTTATGACCCGTTAACCCCGAAGTGACAATAATCGGGATACTTACCGGTGATGACCGTAGTTTGAGGAGTTCATGTATTCACTTTGTGTTAATGCTTTGTTCTGGTTCTCTATTAAAAGGAGGCCTTAATATCCCTTAGTTTCCATAAGGACCCCGCTGCCACGGGAGGGTAGGACAAAAGATGGCATGCAAGTTCTTTTCCATAAGCACGTATGACTATATTCGGAATACCTGCCTACATTACGTTGACGAACTGGAGCTAGTTCTGTGTCACCGATCCATTGCCTACGAGCTTTCCATATATTGTTCTTCGCTTATTTACTTTCCGTTGCTATTGCTATCATCACTACAAAATACCAAAAACATTGCTTTTACTACCGTTACCTTTTGTTACCGTTACCACTACTATCATATTACTTTGCTACTAAATACTTTGCTGCAGATATTAAGTTTCCAGGTGTGGTTGAATTGACAACTCAGCTGCTAATACTTGAGAGCATTCTTTGGCTCCCCTTGTGTCGAGTCAATAAATTTGGTTTGAATACTCTACCCTCAAAAAATGTTGCGATCCCCTATACTTGTGGGTTATCAGTTGCCGTCTCATACGTGCCCGAGCCCATCACCGTGGGAGCTCATCGCCGACGAGCTTCCGGTGACCAAAGGGTACCGCGCGAGTGCCCGTTTATCTCGCGCGTGTGCGTAGGACCTCGCTACCCCCTTTTCCTTGCCTGTTTGCGCAAATCTGCTGATAATCCACTTCCACCCGAACACCACCGCCGCCACGGCTTGTCGCCGACGCCACTCCGGCCATCCCCGCCCCTGTTGCTTGCTCCATCGGATGCGCCGCATTGCCTGCTAGTTGTAGCCACAAACCGCACGTGTTTTGGTGCCCCATAGCGCCAAACCCGAAAGCGGCGGAACTCCGACGACCGCCCCGCCTCACGCCATTGTCGTTGCAGCCCGCCCCTGCCCGAGCTAAGGCTATAGTTGGATGCACCGCTCCTCCCACGTCTGAACGAGCCCGGCCGCACTCGAAAGGGCCCCCTGTGGCGTGATTCTGGCGAACTCCGGCGAGCCCCGCCGTTGTTTTGGTCGCCGGCGGCGAGACCCCGCCGCCGCCGACGTGGCACACGTGGGGCCTGCCTCTGGGTCGCTGCCCAGTGGCCCCGCTAAACCCCGTTGACTGGGTTGACCCAGTCAATGCGCTGACTGGGTAGCCCCAGGCACTGACATGTGGCCCCCCTCTATTAATTAGTCTAATAAACGTTTTTAAAAATAAACTTAATTAGTTAATCCTAATCAGTCACTGACGTGTGGGGCCCAGCTTCTAATTAGCCTCAGATTAGTTAAGTTTAAACTTCTGTTAGTCCACTGTCTATGACAGGTGGGACCCACTGGTCAGTTTGACCTGGTAAGCCGTCCTGTTGACTGCTGACGTCACAGTGATGTCATGCTGACGTAGTATTTCTTTTCTGTTAATTTATTTAATTCCAGAAAATTTTTAAATCTTTGAAAATTCATAGACAATAATCCTTAACTCGGATGAAAATGTTTTCTATATGAAAGTTGCTCAGGAAAATCCAACGAACCCGAATACGCGGTCCGTTTTCCTGTCAGATGCCTCTAACTATCTAAACATGGAACATTCCCCCTCCGGTCATCCATCTGACACAGGTCCGGAACCGAGAAAACATTCCCAGTTGAATTCCCCCTTCACCTATATCACATAGCCATACGTTAAGTCACATCCGGCTCAGCTTATTGCCATGTTATGCTTTGTGATGCTATATTTGCTTTATATTTATTATTTCTTCCCCCTCTTCTCTCTGGTAGACCCCGAGACCGTTGCTGCCCCTGTGATCGACTACGTCGACGACGACCCCTCCTTGCTAAAGCAACTAGGCAAGCAAACCCTCCTTGAGCATTCCGATATCGCCCATTTCTTTCCCTCTCATGCTTGCATTAGAACTGCTACTACTTTATGTATGATCCTACTCTTATGCATAGCCTGTTTTTTGTTACCTGCTTTCATACCTTACCTGCTTATTCTAAATTGCTTATTATATGTTGGTTAGAGATCCATCAGTGACCCCCACCTTGTCCCAGTTGCCCTGCTTTATGTTTGATGACTCGATCAACGTGATCGACGTCCAGGCCCTAACACCGCACATCACACCCCCCTAGTTGTACGACTCTGCAGAGTTACCATAGAGTGCCGAGGGTGGAACCTCTTACATCACTTCTGATGAGACCTCTATAGTGTAGCTATTCGGTCGTGGTGTCGGAGTAATGGGCCACGGGTAGGCCAACCCAAGCCCAGAACCTTTCAAGACATCGGGGCAGGCTGCGCCCCACAAGACCCCAGGGCGAAGAGCCACCTTCTAAGGAGCCGACGGCAAGACGGCCGACTGACCACTCACAGCCGAGTCCCAGGGACGACTGCGGGGTAAGCCGACTCCTGACTGACGACTTCCGGAGAAGCCGGCTTTGGGGAGTCGGCCTGCGACTCCAACAAACCCTACGACCTCATCAAGAGGGATGGGGCAGGGGAGTGGCTACAGTAAAGCCCACTCCCGCCCCTTACCAAGGGCAGGCATGGCCATAGCACGCCGTACCCCGGAAGATCTCCGTGCAGCGTGGCACTGCTGCCATGCCGGCCCTGAAATCAGCACTACAGGATCGAATCCTGCACCCATGATGGCTTGTCTGTACGGCCCAGAGGCAGCGGCTCCCACCAGTCAGTGAGACCCCAGGAAACGTCAGGAGGACCACCAGTCGGCCCCGATGGGAGCCGGCCCGGGGAGTCGGCCAAGCCCTCCCCCGGGGCCCATGCGCCATTAATCAAGATGTGATGGAGAGTGGCAATAGTGATCGCCTGCCAGGCGACGGGGCTGTTTCCATGACCCCATGATCATGCCCGCGTCATCAGAAGCGTGGCTACAGTAATCAGCAGCCGGCAAGACCCGCCCGCGGCGGACGCGGCCTGTCGGCTCCGTACCAGGCCAGTCGGCGGGGCCCACCAGTCGGCGGGGCCCAGCAGTCGGTGGAGAAGACGAAGGCCAGAGGCGCTAACGGCTGGGCCCGCGTCTAGCCGGATTACCATTGTACCCCTGGGGGGTAGGCCTATATAAACCCCCCAGGGCACCCATGCAAAGGGTTGGAACCTATTAGCTCTAGACCAGATCATATAGGAGGGAGAGAGCTAGCCTTGCCCTCTCCTACCTCCAAGAAACAGCTCAAGGAGCAACCGTGTAAACACTTTGCCATAGTGATCATGGGGAGACCCCGCAGAGCAGCAGTAGGGGTATTATCTCCCCGGAGAGCCCTGAAGCTGGGTAAGATTCGCCGGCGTGCATGTCTTCGCCTCATCCCGTTTCCAGGCACCGGCGACGTTCTACTCACCCCCACCATGATAAGCCATCCTTTGGCATATGTCGCACACAACCCCCGACATTTGGCGCCCACCGTGGGGCCTGGTGCACCGCCGTCTGGAGACCTGTTCTGGACGGGAACCCTTTTCCTCCCTGGCGAGCGCAGCCAGCCAGGCACGCTAGACAGAGTTTGCACCGACGCGCTGCGCGGCGTTGAGATTGCCTGCGCAGCCAGCTGCTTGGCCGAACTTGTCGGCGAGGTTTGCCTCTCCGACGAACCTGCATCCAATGCAGGCACGGGCGGCTCCGAGAGCCTCCTCGCGGGCCTCCTCGATCAACTCCACGTTTCCGGCGAGCCTGCCGTAGACTTGGAGTCTGTAGGCTCCACCGACCCGATGCTGGTCGACTCCGACACCTCGTCGCTCGACGTGTTCCCCACTAATGTGGTGGTCTACGACGAACCTCTCCCTCGCGCGGAGAGCGACGGAAGGATCGTCATCGAGGTGCTTGTCATCAGTCATGACGAGCTCCCCGCCGAAGGAGCGCACGACTCACTCGGCGCGGCGCTACAAGACCTAACTGCGCCCATTCCGGAAGACGCTGATGCAAAGACGTTGGAGGCGCGCCGCCTTCAGCTTGTCGAAGGCGCGAAGAAGCTCGCCAGCATGAGACGCTTGTCAGTAGCCTACCAGCGGGAGATGGATCGCGCCGTTGGCGGCTCGCCGGCCCCGACAGGGCCCAGCCGCCTTGGCGCAGTCCAGCAGCGCGGCGTAGCCATTGCCAACTTGTTTGGGGCCAGCCGCCCTGTGTATGCTACACCAGCAGAGAACATCCGAGCCACCCAGACAGCGGCGGACGAGCTGGACAATTTCGAGGGCGAAGAACACCGCCTGATGATGGAGCGAGTCCAGTGGCTCCTCGACGCGGCTGCCGCGCAGAACGAGGCCGGCTGCCTCACGAAGGCACCGCAGCGGCAAAACGACGACCTTCGCCGAGATCAAGGCGCGACGTCTCGGACGCCGACTGGCGGCGCCCGAGGAAGAAGAGACAAGGATCCGGCTGTCAGCCATAGTCGGACTCACATTACCATAGAGCGCGACCGAGACGGCCGCCCGAGAGCAGTGGAACGACGGGACGACTGTCTGCCTCCTCCTCCTCGCAAGGAGAGGTGAGTCTCCCGGCTGCCTATTGACCATCCGACTCTCGGTGATCGCCTTGGCCGCCGAGAGGGAGTCGGAGAAAATGACGCCCGCCACCGGATCGACCAACTTCACCGATCCCTAGCACTGGAAGAAGAAGACGAGTTGGGTCCGCCTTGTTTCGGACCCCGCATTCGAGACGAGCCCTTTCCCAGAGGGTTCACGCTCCCAAGAGACACGCCCAAGTATACCGGCTCCGTGAAGCCGGAAGACTGGCTGGTCGACTACTCCACGGCTGTCAACATAGCAAACAACAACAAGCGTGTCGCCGTAAAATACGTTCCGCTCATGCTCCAGGGCATGGCACGGACGTGGCTGAACAGCCTGAAGCCCCGCAGCATCAACAGCTGGGTCGACTTCACTGAAGCGTTCGTCCGCAACTTCACCAGCACGTACAAGCATCCTCCCAAGCCTCGTCAGCTCTCCTTGTGCGTGCAAGGTCCCGACGAGTCGACTCGCGACTACCTCACGCATTGGGCCGAGCTTCGGAACTCCTGCGAGGGCGTGCACGAGGTGCAGGCCATCGAGTACTTCATGGCCGGGTGCAGAGAAGGCACCCTCCTCAAGCACAAGCTCCTCTGCGATGAGCCAGAAACCCTCGACAAGCGGTTGATCATAGCGGACAAGTATGCCACGGCCGACTCCTCCATGAAGGCGGAGATTTAAGTCAACACAACTGGCAAAGTGGCCCCTCAAGCTCCAAGAACTCCGGCGGGAGACGCCAATCGACGACAACAGCAGGACGACCACAAGCGCAAGGCCCCGCTACCGGCTTCCAGCAGCCGATAGGTCACGACCGTCGAAGCCCAGCAGCCGGACGGGCAGCCTCCGCCTAAGCGACAGAAAGGCGGTAAGCCCAACTGGTTGCCGGACTTCTCCTACGAGCAGACTCTGGATGGACCTTTCATGTTCCACAACGGCGCGAAGCCGTCGAATCACACCACCTGGAAGTGCCACTGGCTCACCAGGATCGCTAAGGGAGACGGCCTCCTGCCTCCCCCGCCTGCTGGGCAGCTGCCTCCGCCTCCGCCCCAGCAGCCGGCTGTCAGGCCAGTCGGCGCAGTACAAGACGAATACCTTGAAGAACACGGAGCCTACATGGTGTTTACCAGTATGGCTGATGATCGACGCAGCAGGCGGCTGCAGCGACAAGAGGTGAATGCAGGTTCATGCACTGGTCCGAGAAGCCCATCAGCTGGAGTAGGGCTGACCACCCAGAGGTGATGCCGAGTCCGGGCTCCTATGCCTTGGTCCTGGGCGCCACCTTTGCTACGGATAGACGAGCCACGCGTTTCTCGCGAGTTCTGATAGACGGAGGCAGCAACATCAATATCCTGTACAAGGACACCATGGAGAAGTTAGGAATCAAGCAAAGACAGCTTCAAAACAGCCGGACTGTGTTCCACGGCATTGTTCCTGGGCTTTCCTGCTCACCAATCGGCAAGATTTTGATGGACGTCCTCTTCGGAGACAAAGATTGTTGGGTTTCGTAGTAATTTCAAAAAATTTCCAACGCACACGCAAGATCATGGTGATGCATAGCAACAAGAGGGGGAGAGTGTGATCTACGTACCCTTGTAGATCGACAACGGAAGCGTTAACTTGGTTGATGTAGTCGTACGTCTCCACGGCCCGACCGATCAAGCACCGAAACTACGACACCTCCGAGTTCTAGCACACGTTCAGCTCGATGACGATCCCCGGACTCCGATCCAGCAAAGTGTCGGGGAAGAGTTCCGTCAGCACGATGGTGTGGTGACGATCTTGATGTTCTACCGTCACAGGGCTTTGCCTAAGCACCGCTACAATATTATCGAGGACTATGGTGGAAGGGGGCACCGCACCCGGCTAAGAATATGATCACGTGGATCAACTTGTGTCTCTAGGGGTGCCCCATGCCTCCGTATATAAAGGCTCAAAGGGGGGGCTGGCTGGCCAAGAGGTGGCGCGCCAGGAGGAGTCCTACTCCTTCCGGGAGTAGGACTCCCCCCCTTTCCTAGTTGGAACAGGATTCGCGGAGGGGGGAAAAGAGGAGAGAGAGGAGGAAGGGGGGCCGACCCCCTCTCCTTGTCCTATTCGGACCAAAGGGGGGAGGGGCGCGCGGCCCATCTCTGGCCACCTCTCTTCTCTTCCACTAAGGCCCACTAAGGCCCATATACCTCCCGGGGGGTTCCGGTAACCTCCCGGGGGGTTCCGGTAACCTCCCGGTACTCCGGTAAAATCCCGATTTCACCTGGAACACTTCCGATATCCAAACATAGGCTTCCAATATATCAATCTTTATGTCTCGACCATTTCGAGACTCCTCGTCATGTCCGTGGTCACATCCGGGACTCCGAACAACCTTCGGTACATCAAAATGCATAAACTCATAATATAACTGTCATCGTATCCTTAAGCGTGCGGACCCTACGGGTTTGAGAACAATGTAGACATGACCGAGACACGTCTCCGGTCAATGACCAATAGCGGAACCTGGATGCTCATATTGGCTCCTACGTATTCTACGAAGATCTTTTGTCGGTCAGACCGCATAACAACATACGTTGTTCCCTTTGTCATCGGTATGTTACTTGCCTGAGATTCGATCGTCGATATCCAATACCTAGTTCAATCTCGTTACCGGCAAGTCTCTTTACTCGTTCCGTAATACATCATCCTGCAACTAACTCATTAGTTGCAATGCTTGCAAGGCTTCAGTGATGTGTATTACCGAGAGGGCCCAGAGATACCTCTCCGACAATCAGAGTGACAAATCCTAATCTCGAAATACGCCAACCCAACATGTACCTTTGGAGACACCTGTAGAGCTCCTTTATAATCACCCAGTTACGTTGTGACGTTTGGTAGCACACAAAGTGTTCCTCTGGCAAACGGGAGTTGCATAATCTCATAGTCATAGGAACATGTATAAGTCATGAAGAAAGCAATAGCAACATACTAAACGATCGGGTGCTAAGCTAATGGAATGGGTCATGTCAATCAGATCATTCAACTAATGATGTGATCCCGTTAATCAAATGACAACTCTTTGTCCATGGTTAGGAAACATAACCATCTTTGATTAACGAGCTAGTCAAGTAGAGGCATACTAGTGACACTCTGTTTGTCTATGTATTCACACATGTATTATGTTTCCGGTTAATACAATTCTAGCATGAATAATAAACTTTTATCATGATATAAGGAAATAAATAATAACTTTATTATTGCCTCTAGGGCATATTTCCTTCAAAGATCACTTCCGCCAAGAGTCGGTTTGGTTTGAAGTGGTGGACCTTGTGAGCCCATGCCATGCGCTACTCGGCCGACCCGCCTTGGCCAAGTTCATGGCGGTCCCCCACTACGCCTACCTCAAAATGAAGATGCCCAGTTCGAGGGGAATTCTGACTTAGCCGGCGACTACCGAAAGTCGTCTGCCTGTGCAGCTGAGAGTAGTCGGCTGGCCGAGTCCCTGGTAATTGCGGCCGAGAAGCGGCTCCTTGAGCGAGTTGTGGCGATGGCCGGCAAGCAGCCAGAGGTATTGCCCAACCCAAAGGAGTCGGAGGCTGAGGGTTCGTTCAAGCCGGCCAAAGAGACAAAGAAGATACCCTTGGATCCGGAGCACCCAGAGAGGTACGCTGTCGTAGGCGCAAACCTCGACAACAAATAGGAAGGCGAGCTCGTCGATTTCCTCCGTGAGAATCGGGACATCTTCGCATGGTCCCCCGAAGACATGCCAGGTGTACCGACGGAATTCGCCGAGCACAAGTTACATGTCCGATCTGATGCAAAGCCGGTCAGACAGCCCCTGCGCCACCTATCAGAAGAGAAGAGAAGAGTTGTCGGAGAAGAGATAGCCTGACTCCTAGCAGCCGTCTTCATTATGGAAGTATTCTTTCCAGAATGGCTAGCAAATCCGGTCCTGGTACTGAAGAAGAACAAGCAGTGGCGAATGTGTATTGACTACACGAGTCTCAACAAGGCCCGCCCCAAGGACCCGTTTGCTCAGGTGATAGACTCCACAGCCGGATGCGAGCTGTTGAGTTTTTTGGATGCATACTCAGGATATCACCAGATCAAGCTGAGCCCGGCTGACAGACTGAAGACCGCCTTCATCACGCTGTTTGGAGCCTTCTACTACCTCACTATGATGTTCGGCTTAAGGAATGCCGTCGCCACCTTTCAGCGCTGCATGCAGAAGTGCCTCCTCAAGCAGCTCGGCAGGAATGCCCACGTCTACGTGGACGACGTGGTGGTGAAGACGGAAAAGTGTGGAACGCTGCTGGAAGACCTCAAGGAGACCTTTGAGAACCTGCGCCGATTCCAGATCAAGCTCAATCCCGAGAAGTGTGTTTTCGGGGTACCAGCCGGCCAGCTCCTTGGCTTCCTGGTCTCTGAACGCGGCATAGAGTGCAACCCTGTAAAGATCAAGGCCATTGAGAGAATGGAGGTACCCAGCCGACTGCTGGATGTGCAAAAGTTCACCGGCTGCTTGGCGTCCATTAGCCGATTCATCAGTCGGCTGGGCGAGAAAGCTCTCCCCTTATACCAACTCATGAAAAACCACTTTTTTCGAGTGGAACCATAAGGCGGACGAAGCTTTTCTCCAGTTGAAGAAGATGCTGACTACTCCACCTGTCTTGGCGGCTCCGACTCCCAAGGAACCTATGCTCCTGTACATCGCCGCCACCAGCCGGGTAGTCAGCACAGTCATTGTAGTGGAACGCAAGGAGGAAGGCAAGGCACTACCTGTCCAGAGACCGGTATATTACCTGAGCGAAGTACTATCGACCTCCAAGCAGAACTACCCCCCACTACCAGAAGATGTGCTATGGCGTACACTTTACTGCCAAGAAATTGAAGCCTTACTTTCAAGAGCATCCAATCACTGTGGTCTGCACGGCCCCGCTTGCCGAGATGCTTCTCGCCGAGTGGCCAAGTGGGCCATAGAGCTAGCTCCCAACACCATCCACTACCAGCCCCGCACCGCCATCAAGTCACAAGCACTGGCCGACTACCTCGTCGACTGGGCCGAGACCCAGTACCTACCTCCAGCGCCTGACTCCACCCATTGGCGGATGCATTTCGACGGCTCCAAGATGTGCACCGGCTTGGGAGCCGATGTCGTCCTCACCTCTCCTAAAGGCGACAAGCTCAAATACGCACTGCAAATCCATTTTTCCGCCTCCAACAACGTCGCCGAGTATGAGGCGCTCATTCACGGGCTCCGGCTTGCCAAAGAACTTGGCATCCGTTGGATCTTGTGTTATGGCGACTCGGACTTAGTGGTCTAGCAGTCATCTGGCGACTGGGACGCGAAAGATGCAAACATGGCGAGTTACCGTTTCCTCGTGTAGCAACCCAGCGGGTATTTCTAAGGGTGCGAGTTCCTCCATGTGCCAAGAAACGACAACGACCAAGCAGACACCTTGGCACGAATCGGCTCTACCCGCCAAGCAATACCATCCGGCGTCGCCCTTCAACGCCTCCTCAAGCCGTCTGTCAAGCCTTCACCAGAATCAGACTCCATCTTTGTGCCAGCTCCCGAAGACGTCGGATCCGACTCCAGAGCCCCGACAGACGGTGCGGGGATTTTGGCGGATGGCTCCAAAGCCGCCTCAGTCGAACCCGGCCGGGGACTGCGGCGGCGGCCTTGAAGACTCCAGAACTCGACCCAAGGGCCGCGCCAGTCGGCCTGGGGACTTCATTAACCCAGCAAGCGGTTGTTGACTCCAACCCGCCGCCTCCCAGCCCAACCGCCCTCGTCCAAGTCGCAGTTCTGGCAGTCGAAGAAATAGCAGCACCCTCATGGGCCCAGCCCATCCTCAAATTCCTAGTGAGCAAAGAGCTGCCGACTGATGAGACCTCAGCTCGGCAAGTACAACGCCGGGCGGCAGCCTACACCATAGTCAACAGAGAGCTGGTCAGGCGCAGCGTCACTGGTGTCTACCAGCGCTGCGTAGAGCCAGAGCAAGGCCAAGCAATTCTTAAAGACATCCATCAAGGCGAGTGCGGCCACCATGCGGCTTCAAGAGCGCTCGTCGCCAAAGCCTTTCGACACGGTTTCTTCTGGCCGACTGCCTTAGAAGAAGCCAAGGAATTGGTCCAAAAATGCAAAGGGTGCCAGAAGTTCAGCTCCAAGCCGCACCAGCCAGCTTCTGCACTCAAGACCATCCCCATTGCCTGGCCTTTCGCAGTTTGTGGTCTAGATATGGTGGGACCATTCAAGACAGCACGAGGTGGCTTAACTCACTTACTCGTCGCAGTGGACAAGTTCACCTAGTGGATAGAAGCAAAGCCAATCAAGAAGCTGAACGGTCCGACTGCCGTACCTTTCATCTCCGTTATCACAATTTGGTACGGCATACCGCACAGCATCGTCACCGACAACGACACAAATTTTGCCAAAGGCGCCTTGGCCCGTTTCTGCGCAACACAGGGCATCCGACTGGACCTAGCATCCGTCGCCCACCCACAGTCAAACGGCCAGGTGGAGCGAGCAAACTGCCTCATCCTGTCCGGCATCAAACCCCGGCCGATCGAGCCTCTGGAGCTCTCGGCTGGCTGCTGGCTCGACGAGCTACCAGCCGTCCTCTGGAGTCTGCGCACGACTCCAAACATGTCAACCGGCTTCATGACTTTCTTCCTTGTCTACGGTGCCGAAGCCGTCATCCTAACGGACATAGAGTTCGACTCCCCACGAGTCACCATGTACACCGAGGAGGAAGCAGAAGAAGCACGACAAGACGGCATTGATCTGCTGGAAGAGGGCCGGTTGTTGGCACTTAGCCGGTCCAGCATCTACCAGCAGAGCCTGCGCCGATACCACAACAGGAAGGTCAAGCCAAGATCTTTCCAAGAAGGCGACCTTGTGCTCCGGTTGATCCAGCGAACTGCCGGCCAGCACAAGCTGTCGGCGCCTTGGGAAGGCCCTTTCATCATCAGCAAAGTACTGGGCAACGATTCCTACTACCTGGTTGACGCTCAGAAGCCCCGAGCATGCAAGAGGGACGACTCCATCAAGGAGACAGAGCGGCCATGGAATGCAAATCTCCTCCGAAGATTTTACAGTTGATGTAGTATGTACCACGCTACCTTTTGTATTAAGTACCAAGACTTCGGGCCCCCCGAGACGAGCTCGGGGACTGCCCTCTTTTGTCTGTACGATAAAAATTATGCCTACAAGTATGTTACTCTTTGTTATGCCGTTTGGCACTGGGCTCGACAAGTCAGCCCGGGGACTTGCCGCCTTGCACTATGAAATGCTTCCTGCAGCCGGACAAGTAGTGTGTAAACGCCTAAACCGTCTCCTGTCAGAAGCCGCAGCTCGCAGAGCGACTGTACGGTGGGCAGAAGTAAGGTAGAATGGGCGTTCGCATGAAAAATGGCTAAGGACTCAAAGCATAAAGCATAGTTCAAGACGGCTTCCAGCCTTTTTGCAAACCGACTCTCGAGTAGTCGGATTGCCACCTTCTATTCAACTTGCTCAAAAACTCTTAAAAAACGGCTAAGTACTTGCCTTCCCAAAGTAGCCAAGCACTTGATCAAGCGGCAGTCCGCACAGCGGCTATCCGATTGGCAAGGCAGGCAACTAAGAGAAAGCGGCAAAGGAAAAAAGCCAAAAGAGCAATGAGCAAGAAAAGATAGAACTTGGATAAATATATTTACATAACGTAGGCCCTTGGCCGAATCTTCGAGCCGAAGTTCAAAATACACCCCGCGGGTGGAATTGTGCGAATTAACAAGTTCTTCAAAGACTAATAAAGCAGATAAAATAAAGATAAGGCGGCAGCTTAGGAAGCAGCAGACGGATTCAGAGGGTCGGAGGAGGCGGCAGCGTCAGGCGTCGGGGCGGCCGGCTGGGTAGTCTCGGCTTGATCGCCTCCGGCGGCAGTCGGCTCGGTCGCACGCGGCTCGTTGCTGGAGGCGCGGTCGAGCTGAGGCTGGCCGTCTGCTCCGTCTTCTGGCACCTCCGTCTCGCCTCCGTCCTCCGCCTCGCCTTCCTCCTCGACGCTGGAGCCAATCACATCCACCGAGTCTTCGCCGTAGTCTGGGTTCATCCCAAACCACTCCGGCGGTACCTCCTCGCCGTCTTCAGACCGCTCGGGGACGAAGATGCTGGTGTCGGTGTACTCGGTGATCGCCGCAGCACGCTTGACGAGGGCGTCTTCTGCAGCTGCCAGCTCCGGCTGGGCCTCCGACCGAAGTGTGGCCAGCCGGTCTAGATCCAGCCCCGGATACCATGCCTTGACGAACTCCAAGGCCCGGCGCGCTGCAGCTTGGGCCGAAGAACCCTTCCAGGCCTCGAGACGACCAGCCGCGACCTCTAGCCAGTCGGTCGTCAGGCTGGGGGTGCGCGGAGCCTGCATGTCCGGCCACAGGGCGGCAATCGCCTGGGCACCGACACGCTGAAGCCGGCGCAACATCCGGTGAGTCGGACGAAGGCGAGCCTTGATGCTTAGGATGTGCTCGTCAAGGGTTCGGGGGGCGTTGGCGGCGATCTCTGCACCCTCTGCCCTCCGACCTTCACGGTTAGCCTCGATGGCTTGGATGGCGGCCTGCGAGTGCCCAGGAAAGAAGTCTGCCAAGACGGAAGAAACGAAGAAGCAAGTCAAAAACCAGGAGTCGGCACGACTTATAATCGGCAGCTCGAAGAAAGAAAGCAAAGAAACTCACCATCAACGATGTCTTCAATCTCATGGAAACCGGAGGCCAGCATCGCCTCCTTGTCAGACCAGGAGGAGCGCTCGCTCGCGAACTCGGCCAGGAGGGCGGTTTCCGTCTCTTCCACCTCCCTCTGCGTCTTCACAAGCAGCTCCCTCTGCTCTGCCAATTGAGTGGCCAGCAGATCGTGCTCTGTGGCAAGCTTGCTGCACTCCTCCCCTTTGGCGCGCAATGCGGAGTTGGCTTCGCTCAGCTGCTGTTGAAGAGCAGCGTTGGCTCCTGAAAAGAAGGAAGAAAGAATGCGGTAAGTCATCAATAAAGAAGGTCGCCGGGGAGATCCGGCCCGACTGCTCAGCAGTCGGCCCGATTCTCGGGGACTACAGCCCATGGGTGTGCCAGCGCACCCCCCCAAAAAAGAAAAAGGACTTACTCCGGCTCTCTGACAAATCGGCGGTCCGCTTGCCCAGCTCTTCAACGTTACGGTTGAAGGCAGTAACGCGGAGGTTGTGGTAATCTTGCGACAAGCATTTCAGACAAAAAGTTAATACCCAGAGTTCATCAATTGGAGTTCCGGGCCGCCTGCTCAGCAGCCAGCCCGAAACTCGGGCACTACACCCAGTGGGTGCGCTGGCACGCCCCCACAGAGAGGAACAAGAAAACAAGGACCAAAGGGAAAAACATACCCGGACGGATGCCCGCGATGCCAGGTACGCCTTGGTGCAATTCTGGAGAGCGTCGCCCTCAGCACGAAGCTTCGCCTGGACGTCCATAAGCGCCTGGTTCAGCGGCCCTGTGCCGCCTCCTCGCACCCACCCAATGGGCGCGGCGCTCGTCGCTTCGGCGTCTGGGATCGCCGAGCTGGCGGTGCCGGCCTCCAGGGGGCGGGGTGCCGAAGTCGCCTTCTCCAGACGGCGGCGCGTTGGCGAGCCGACTTGGAGGAGTAGCCTCGCCACGGCCTCGTCTTCGGTCGGCGGCACCAGAGGGTCCGCTGGCTGTTTGCCTTGCGGGCTCCCAAACGGCGGCGGAGGCGGCGGCGGAACGATCATGTCCGGCGTAGAGGAGTCGTCGCCTTCCCTCTCCATGATGGGGTTCTCGCCGCCGGCTTCCCCAGTCTGCCCCGTGAACTCCGGAGGCGGCGGAGCAGAGTTCAGCGGGGTGACGAACACTGCCGATTGGAGGCGCGCGGCCTCCTCAGCCTGCCGCTTCGTAGCGGCGACGGCTTTGGCCTCCGCCAGTTTCTTCTTGGCGGAGGCCTCCGCCCTATCGGCCTCCGCCTTCGCCAGGCGAGCGGCCTCTTCTTCGTTGTGCTTCTCCTGCGCATTTCGCTCTGTTGCCTCCCGGAGGTCAGCAGCGGGGTCAATCCGCCGGGCGGTGGCGGACGTCTCCGCTGACCCCATGACGGAGGCGGCGGTGATCCTCTCAAGAGTGAGGGGAGCCCTGAAGCGAGGGGAGCAAGCAAAAGACTCAGACAAAGCCACAAAGAAAGAATAAAGCATTGAGACAGAATACTCACGCAGAGACTAGCGGCGGCTTCTTCACTTCCTTATGGAAGCGGATGGCCTTCGCAGCCGCCTCGTCCCGCTGGGTCGCCGTGGCCGAACCCTTGGGTTTCTTCGGCCGACTGCCGAACAAAGTCGGCATGGCCCTACGCTTCTTCCCGCCGCCCGGAGCGCCCGGCGCGGTAGAAGAGCCCGCGCCAGGCTGGCTGGCTCCTGGCCGATGGCGGGGGGCGACTTCTCCCTCGGCATCGTCGTTAGGCCAGTCGGCGAAAGTGGCCGAAGGCCTGGAGCCGCCTGCTGCTCCTCCTCCTCCCTCGGCGTCGTCCTCCAGAGCCTCCGCCCCCAGATCGGGGTCGTCGGCATCGCTCTCCGCCCGGTCGGCAAGGAACTCGCAGGCCGGCCCCGAGGTGCCGACTGGTGGATGGAGGAGGGGATTCTGACCAAAGCTGACTGGTCAAAACAAACTCGGCAAGAAAGAAGACAATCCAAAGAAAGAAATAAAAGGCAACTCACCACGGGTGGGGGGTTGCCGCGGGAGTACGGCTCCTTGCCGAACCGCCAATCCTCCAGGAGCTTGCTGTCCGAGAGGTAGTTCACCATGTAGGCCACCTCCTCGTGAGGCATGTCCTTGGTGCATATCCGACTCGGGTCGTGGTGCCCGCTCATTTGGCATATCATGTGGGGGCGACCTTGGAGCGGGAGAACTCGGAGCGCCACGAAGGCGGCCAGTAGGTCTGGACCAGTCAAGCCCTCCGACTGCGTCAGCACTCGGAGTCGCACGACGGCGCCGGCTCCCGCAGGCGTCAACGACTTGGCCCGGTACGACCTGTTGGGCAGCCTCCCAGCCGGCGGGCCGGCTTCGAAAGCCGACAGGTTGACCCAGTCGCCCCTCGCAGAGACGCTCCTGACGTAGAAGTATGATCTCTGCCACATCTTCACCGACTTAATCAGCGAGATGGTGGGGAAGGGGTTGTCGGCCCCCAACCTTCGCACGGGGATGAAAACGCCGCATTGAGCCGGCACGCCTGCAGCCTGGGTGCCGAGCTTGGAGAATAAGAACTCCCCCCAGAGCTCGAGGGTGGGGAGGATTCCGAGGAAACCTTCGCACAAGGCCACGAAGGTGGACAATAACACCACTGTGTTGGGGGTGAGGTGGTGCGGCTGGAGGCTGTAGAACTCTAGGAATGAGCGGAAGAAACTGCTCGCCGGCAGCCCCAACCCGCGCAAGCAGTGCGAGCGGAAGATGAACCGCTCGCCCTCCTACGGCGCAGGGGAAATCTCCCCCTTCGGCACAAGACGCACCCGCACGTGATCCTCGCCGGGGAGCCGATTAAGTTGGGTAACGCCAGGGTTTTCCCAGTCACGACGTTGTAAAACGACGGCCAGTGAATTGTAATACGACTCACTATAGGGCGAATTCGAGCTCGGTACCCGGGGATCCTCTAGAGTCGACCTGCAGGCATGCAAGCTTGGGTGCGCGGCGGTGCGAAGAAGAAGAAGAAGGAGGAGAGCGAGGAGCAGCGAGAGGGAGGAGAGCGAGGAGTAGTGGGAAGGAGAGGCACGCGTGCTCCGCCGCGCCCCCCTCTCTCCCCTACTTATAGCCTCGCAGGCTGTGAAGCCGAGGGGGCGGTCGTGGGATTTACTGCGCCCACGGCCCCATGACCCCCACGTTCCACGACAAAGTTACTGTGCGCAGTAACTCCACGGGAATCCCAAACGTCCTCCGGGGCCGCAGCGGATCCCCTTGGGCGCCGAGGCGCGGTAGTGGCGGGCCCCGCCTATGGGCCTGTCACGTCGCGCGCGTAGGCTGGCAGAATGGCCCAGCCATGTGTCATCGCATGACAGGCCTAGAACGGGCGGCGGCCTGGAGGCTTAGCTAGCACGCTACTTGGATCCCGCCGCGACGTTCGAAATGTTGTGCGAGTCAGAATTGGGCGATTTCGACTCCTTCTAGTTGGCCTGGCAGAAGTCAATCAAAGACCATGTGTTGAGCACCCCGAAAGAGAAACTACTGAGGCTTCTTGGCCGATCGTCCGCGGCGCCTCATCAACTTCGGGGACTACTGTCGGAGTAATGGGCCACGGGTAGGCCAACCCGAGCCCCAGAACCTTTCAAAACATCGGGGCAGGCTGTGCCCCTCAAGACCCTAGGGCGAAGAGCCGCCTTCTAAGGAGCCAACGGCAAGACGACCGACTGACCACTCATGGCCGAGTCCCAGGGACGACTGCGGGGTAAGCCGAATCCTGACTGACGACTTCCAGAGAAGCCGGATTTGGGGAGTCGGCCTGCGACTCCAACAAACCCCACGACCTCATCAAGAGGGACGGGGCAGGGGAGTGGCTACAGTAAAGCCCACTCCCGCCCCTTACCAAGCGCAGGCATGGCCACAGCACGCCGTACCCCGGAAGATCTCCGTGCGGCGTGGCACTGCTGCCATGCTGGCCCTGACATCAGCACTACAGGATCGAATCCTGCACCCACGACGGCTTGTCTGTACGGCCCAGAGGCAGCGGGTCCCACCAGTCAGTGAGACCCCAGGAAACTGCAGGAGGACCACCAGTCGGACCCATTGGGAGCCGGCCCCGGGGAGTCGGCCGAGCCCTCCCCCGGGGCCCACGCGCCATTAATCAAGATGTGATGGAGAGTGGCAATAGTGATCGCCCGCCAGGCGGCGGGGCTGTTTCCACGACCCCATGATCAAGCCCGCGTCATCAGAAGCGCGGCTACAGTAATCAGCAGCCGGCAAGACCCGCCCACGGCGGACGCGGCCTGTCGGCTCCGTACTAGGCCAGTCGGCGGGGCCACCAGTTGGCGGGCCCCAGCAGTCGGCGGAAAAGACAGAGGCCAGAGGCGCTGACGGCTGGGCCCGCGTCCAGCCGTATTACCATTGTACCCCTAGGGGGTAGGCCTATATAAACCCCCTAGGGCACCCATGCAAAGGGTTGGAACCTATTAGCTCTATACCAGATCATATAGGAGGGAGAGAGCTAGCCTTACCCTCTCCTACCTCCAGGAAACAGCTCAAGGAGCAACCATGTAAACACTTTGCCATAGTGATCATGCGGAGACCCAGCAGAGCAGCAGTAGGGGTATTATCTCCCCGGAGAGCCCTGAAGCCGGGTAAGATTCGCCGGCGTGCATGTCTTCGCCTCATCCCGTTTCCAGGCACCGGCGACGTTCTACTCGCCCCCACCATGATAAGCCATCCTTTGGCATATGTCGCACCCAACCCCCGACACGTGGTCATCGAGGGTGATTTCCTCCTTAACCACTTCCGATACGGCTCTATCATGCAACCTCTCAAGTGTGAACCTCGAGGGTGGATCCTCTTATGTTCACCTTGATGATTACATCAAGTGGAATACACCGGGGGTGATTCCTCAGGTTTCCCCCTTGGTGTTAGACACAAAGTTACTATGGTTACTATGACTTTACACTGAATCATGTTACTAAAGACGGGTCGGCCCCGTGGGGCACCCGCGCGAGCTTAATAGCGAGTGATGTGGAGTCGGGTTGACCTAGAAGGTGCCCGCGAGATACCTACGAGGTGTGGCCGGGCATTCTTAGCCCTTGCCGCAAGTACTCAAGACGGGGCGACGGGGTCACATCGATCGTGAGTCTCTGCTCGTTACCGCGTGCTCCTAATCCACTATGATTTGGATATTTGATCTGAGGGGCCTCTGGCCTGATAGCACTAACCATCACGTGGGCATTGTATGGGCATTTTGCGTCGTATACATCAGCCGAAGCTTATTAGACGTCAGCGACTGAGCGGCACACGCCAGGTTGGACTGGTAAGCTCCTGCCTTTTTTAAGGAGGTAGCTAGGTCTACTCACCGGCCGCCCATGCAACGTGCGGGAGTTCCCGGGGCGAGGGCCCAAGACCCCTGGGGGCATAGGTTTAGTCCAGCGTGCTGACCTCTCTATTAAGGCTAGGTCGGGTTGCAACGTATTTTTTGGCCGAGGCCGGGCATGACCCAGGGAAGTCTGCTCGGCCGGAGTTAATCGAGCGTGGTGGGTAAGTTGGTGCACCCCTGCAGGGAATAAAACATCTATCGATAGCCTGTCCTATGGTAACGGACACTTGGAGTTGTATCCCGATCGATATAACTAGAACTGGATATTTGAGGTGATAACTGGATAGTATGGCTCTGGGATTGTTTTCTCACAGGGAGTCGAGAAAGGATCTCTGGCCGAGGTTGATAACACTACTACTTTACATTATGTTGATCTGTACTCTTCTATATGCTTGAAGATGCTAGTCTTCGATAGGCTAGACTTTCCCCTTCTCTTCTGGCATTCTGCAATTTAGTCCACAGATACAATCCCTTCGTTTGATACAGATGCATACTTAGTTTAGATCTAATGTAAGTCTTGCGAGTACATTGGATGAGTACTCACGGTTGCTTTGCTACTTCTTTTCCCCCATATCCAATTGTTGCGACCAGATGACAGATCCCAGGAGCCAGGCGACACCACTGATGATTACTACTACCCCGAGGGTGCCTAGTACAACGTGACAGCCACTGACGACTTGGAGTAGTCAGGAGGCTCCCAGGCAGGAGGCCTTGCCTGTTCGATCGTTGTTGCTTTTGTGCTAGACTTCTTAAGGCAAACTTGTTTAACTTATGTCTGTACTCAGATATTGTTGCTTCCACTGAATCTTGTGTATGTGAGCTTATGTATTCGAGCCCTCGAGGCCCCCGGCTTGTAATATAAAGCTTATATTATTTTAATTTGTGTCTAGAGTTGTGTTGTGATATCTTCCCGTGAGTCCTTGATCTTGATCGTACACATTTGCATGTATGATTAGTGTACGGTTGAATCGAGGGCGTCACAATAATCCTCATATCACGGACCTAGTCTGCGTCATTGCTACTATCATCTTTCAACTTAGTTTTCTCTAGGAACATATCATAAATAAAACGGGGAAGCTATACGCGAGCTATTGATCTACAACATAGATATGCAAATACTATCAGGACTAAGTTCATGATAAATTAAAGTTCAATTAATCATATTACTTAAGAACTCCCACTTAGATAGACATCCCTCTAGTCATCTAAATGATCATGTGATCCATATCAACTAAACCATGCCCGATCATCACGTGAGATTGAGTAGTTTTCAATGGTGAACATCACTATGTTGATCATATCTACTATATGATTCACGTTCGACCTTTCGGTCTCAGTGTTCCGAGGCCATATCTGCATATGCTAGGCTCGTAAATTTTAACCCGAGTATTCCGCGTGTGCAAAACTGGCTTGCACCCGTTGTATGTGAACGTAGAGCTTATCACACCCGATTATCACGTGGTGTCTCGGCACGACGAACTGTAGCAACGGTGCATACTCAGGGAGAACACTTATACCTTGAAAGTTAGTGAGGGATCATCTTACAAGGCTACCGTCATACTAAGCAAAATAAGATGCATAAAAGATAAACATCACATGCAATCAAATAAGTGATATGATATGGCAATCATCATCTTGTACCTTTTGATCTTCATCTCCAAAGCACCGTAATGATCACCATCGTCACCGGCACCTTGATCTCCATCAAAGCATTGTTGTCGTCTCGCCACCTATGGCTTCTACGACTATCGCTACTGCTTAGTGATAAAATAAAGCAATTACATGGCGATTGCATTTCATACAATAAAGCGACAACCATATGGCTCCTGCTAGTTGCTGATAACAGTGTTACAAAATATGATCATCTCATACAACAATTTATATAATCACGTCTTCACCATATCACATCACAACATGCCCTGCAAAAACAAGTTAGACGTCCTCTACTTTGTTGTTGCAAGTTTTACGTGGCTGCTACGGGCTTCTAGCAAGAAACGTTCTTACCTACGCATCAAAACCACAACGTAGTATAGTGATTGCTTTTTGACCTTCAGAAAGAACCTTATTCATTGAAACCGATTCAACTAAAGTTGGAGAAACAGACACCACTAGCCACCTGTGTGCGAAGCACGTCGGTAGAACCAGTCTTGCGTAAGCGTACGCGTAATGTCAGTCTGAGCCGCTTCATCCAACAATACCGCTGAATCAAGAATCAACTAGTGACGACAAGCAATATGTATATACCCACACCAACAACTCCTTTCTGTTCTACTCGTGCATATAACATCTACACATAAACCTGGCTCTAATACCACTATTGGGGAACGTAGTATTTCAAAAAATTGCCTAAGATCATGCAAGATCTATCTAGGAGAAGCATAGCAATGAGTGGGGAGAGTGTGTCCACATACCCTCGTAGACCGAAAACGGAAGCGTTAAGTAACACGGTTGATGTAGTCCTATGTCTTTGTGATCCAACTGATCAAGTACCGAACGCATGTCACCTCCGCGATCTGCACACGTTCAGCTCGGTGACATCCCTCGAACTCTAGATCTAGCTGAGGCCGAGGAATAGTTTTGTCAGCACGATGGCGTGGTGACGGTGATGATGGAGTTACCGATGCAGGGCTTCGCCTAAGCACTACGACAATATGACCGAGGTGGAAAACTATGGAGGGGGGCACCGCACACGGCTAAAATCAACTTGTGTGTCTATGAGGTGCCCCCTCCCCCGTAGATAAAGGAGTGGAGGAGGGGAGGGCCGGCCACAAGGGGCGCGCCCAAAGGGTGGATTCCTACTCCTAGTAGGAGTAGGTTTCCCCCTTTCCTAATCCAAGTAGGAGAAGAATGAAGGAGAGGAGAGGGAGAAGGAAAGAGGGGGGCGCCGCCCCCTCCCTAGTCCAATTCGTACCAGCCCATGGGGAGCACGCGACCTCCCCTTGTGGCCCTTCTCTCCTTTCCACTAAGGCCCATGAAGGCCGAATACTTCCCGTGGCAAATTCCCGTAACTCTGTTGTACTCTGAAAAATAGCCGAATCACTCGGAACCTTTCCGATGTCCGAATATAGCCTTCCAATATATCGATCTATATGTCTCGACCATTTCGAGACTCCTTGTCATGTCCGTGATCTCATCCGGGACTCCGAACAACCTTCGGTACATCAAATCACAAAACTCATAATATAAATCGTCATCGAACGTTAAGCATGCGGACCCTACGGGTTCGAGAACTATGTAGACATGACTGAGACACATCTCTGGTCAATAACCAATAGTGGAACCTGGATGCTCATATTGGATCCTACATATTCTAGAAGATCTTTATCGGTCAAACCGCATAACAACATACGTTGTTCCCTTTGTCATTGGTATGTTACTTGCCCGAGATTCGATCGTCGGAATCCTCATACCTAGTTCAATCTTGTTACCAGCAAGTCTCTTTACTCGTTCCGTAATGCATCATCCTGTAACTAACTCTTTAGTCACATTGCTTGCAAGTCTTATAGTGATGAGCATTACCAAGAGGGCCCAGAGGTACCTCTCCGACAATCGGAGTGACAAATCGTAATCTTGATCTATGCCAACTCAACAAGTACCATCGGAGACACCTGTAGAGCACCTTTATATCACCATTGCCTGCTCTGAAGACCTTTTTCTCACTCTAGATTTTTCCATAACCGGCTGAAATGGCTGATACACACGAAGAGTAGTTCAATATACACAGATTGTCGACAAATGGAATACATAATAAAAAAAGGATGGCATGAGATAATTCACATATGTGATGCCTGGCTACACAGGATGGCGGTGCATAATTCACATATATGATAACTGGCTAAAAACATGGCATTGCATAATTCACATATCAGATATAGATAGCAAATAGGAGGCATTCACACAAAGCATGTCTAATCTAAGCAAATGTCATGACATGCAAGACACCATATGCATGATATGAGCAATATAACCCTGCCAAGTTAGAGCATACACCCCAGTGGGGAATACGACTGGTCATCTGTCTCTGAATCCTCCTCTGAGGAGCTATCTGTAACTAGCAAGAAATCTGCATCAACAGGTGGCACTAACTTCTCAGAAGACCTTGTTTTCACTCCAGATTTTCCCATGACCGACTCAAATGGCTGATGCACGGGAAGAGTAGATGAATGTACAAACATTGTCGTCAAATGGAATACATTATGAAAAAAATAGTATGGCACAATACAATTCACAAGTATGATGACTGGCTAAACAGGATGTCATTGCATGATTCACGTATATGATGCCTGGCTAAAGAAGATGGCATTGCATAATTCACATATATGATATAGAAACCAAACAAGTGGAATTCACACAAAGCAAATCTAAACTAAGCTGATGACATATAAGATGTATAAAGTAAGCAATGTGAGGCGCCATATGCATCATATGACCAACATCAATGATAACCCACAAGTATAGGGGATCGTAATAGTTTTCGAGGGTAGAGTATTCAATCCAAATTTATTGATTCAGCACAAGGGGAGGCAAAGAATATTCTCAAGTATTAGTAGCTGAGTTGTGAATTCAACCACACCTGAAAGACTTAATATCTGCAGCAAAATATTTAGTAGCAAAGTAGTATGGAAGTAACAGTAACAATGGCAAAGGTAACAGTAGCAGTTTTGTAGCAATCATAACAGTAGCAATGGAAAAGTAATGAAGCAAACATCAATATGGAACGAACTCGTAGGCAATGGACCAATGATGGATAATTATGTCGGATGGCATTCATCATGCAACAGTTATAACATAGGGTGACACAGAACTAGCTCCAATTCATCAATATAATGTAGGCATGTATTCCGAATATAGTCATACGTGCTTATGGAAAAGAACTTGCATGCCATATTTTGTCCTACCCTCCCATGACAACGGGGTCCTATTCGAAACTAAGGGATATTAAGGCCTCCTTTTAATAGAGTACCAGACCAAAGCATTAGCACTTAGTGAATACATGAACTCCTCAAACTACGGTCATCACCGGGAGTGGTCCCTAGTATTGTCACTCCAGGGTTGCCGGATCATAACTCGTAGTAGGTGACTATAACTTGAAATATCGGATCAAGAACACAAATGAAAACATAATAGCTTCAGATCTGAAATCATGGCACTCGGGCCCTAGTGACAAGCATTAGGCATAGCAAAGTCATAGCAACATCAATCTTAGAACATAATGGATACTAGGGATCAAACCCTAACAAAACTAACTCGATTACATGGTAAATCTCATCCAACCCATCATGGTCCAGCAAGCCTACGATGGAATTACTCATGCACGGCGGTGAGCATCATGAAATTGGTGATGGAGGATGGTTGATGAGGACGTAGATTCCCCTCTCCGAAGCCCCGAACGGACTCTAGATCAACCCTCCCAATGAGGAATAGGGCTTGGCGGCGGCTCTATTTTGTAAAACGCGATGAATCCTTCTCTCTCATTTTTTTCTCCCTGAACGTGAATATATGGAGTTCGAGTTGAGGTAGGTGGAGGTCCAGGGGGGCCACAAGGATGGTGGCATGCCCCCACCACTACCGCAGGATGCTGCTAACGCGACACTACGATCAGAGACCCTTTGACGAAACTGTGTGCGATACAATAATCGCAAACGGTGGTGTAAAAGAACCGTCAAAAAGGTGCAAAATGTTTGTGATGGAGGATGCATCAAACACAGTTCAGATTTTAGTTGCTTGTGCGAGGCAGGGCATACGGTTCAGTTCAATGAACTGTTTGCGATGAGGCGGAACAAAAGAAATGGGTAGCCAGATGAAGGCGTGTGCAGTATACAACATACGGTTCACTCGAATGCACTGTTTATGATTAGGCAACACAAAAGAAATGGTCAGCCAGATCAAGGTGTGTGCGATATACGGCATGCGGTTAACTTGGATGAACTATTTGTGTTGAGACAAGAGAACAGAAATGGTTCAATATAACAAGATGTGTGTGATACGTGGCAAACAGGTCTGTAATCAGAAATGTGTACGAAGACCGATAATAACACAGACGGTTGCTACTAATAAGACATGTGTGTTGTGCGATGGGATTGCATACAAAACAACAACATATACACACACACACACTTATAAGGACATGGTTGCATAATCAAATTAAACATCCACTTACATAGGTGGCTACTACAACCATGGCATTTGCACACACCAAAGTAAACTATTACACGCATAATTACATAGGTGGCTACTACACACATGACATTTCCACACACCAATAAAGGAAACTATATATTACATGCATGATTAACTAGCATAAACGATCATCTGATCATCATCTACTTCTTGTGATGCTTGCTCTGCTTGTGGCTCGATCCGGGCTTGTCGATTTGGGTAACGAGGCACTTCCTCATGTCAATGATCTGTCTGTGCATCTCGTAGCATGTGTACACGCTCTTGGTCGTGAACTTGAGATGAGGTTAATCCAATTGCCGCATCCAGGCCCTGTGCCAGGATAGGGGAATTATTCTCTGGGCATCCCGCTTCATCTTTTCATAGTAGGGGTCGATGATAGCCGAGGCGAGTTCGACCAGGGAGTCCTTCGTGCTGGCCCAGACCCTGTAGTGTCATGAATTTCGACAAGGTTCTTGCAAGCCAAGCCCGTAACACTGAGCGCTTTTACATCGTCGGTGGTTTCCACCATGGAGAACTTGTAGTCGGTGCTATTGACAAACCCGTTGAAACGGTCGCAAGGCTCTATGGCCATGCAGTAATGGTAGATGAGGACATGATGGTGTTGGGGAACATAGTATTTCAATTTTTTTGCCTACGATCACGCAAGATTTATCTAGGAGAAGCATAGCAACGAGCGGGGAGAGTGTGTCTACGTACCCTTGTAGACCGAAAGAGGAAGCGTTTAGTAACGCGGTTGATGTAGTCGAACGTCTTCCCGATCCAACCAATCTAAGTATCGAATGCATGGCAACTCCGCAATCTGCACACGTTCAGCTCGGTGACGTCCCTCGAACTCTTGATCCAGTTGAGGCCGAGGGAGAGTTCCATTAGCACGACGGCGTGGCGACGGTGATGATGAAGTTACCGGCGCAGGGCTTCTCCTAAGCACTACGACGATATGACTGGGGTGTGTAACTGTGGAGGGGGGCACCGCCCACGGCTAAAAGATCAACTTGTGTGTCTATGGGGTGCCCCCTGGCCATGTATATAAAGGAGGTAGGGCGAAAGGAGGCTGGCCAGGTTGGGCGCGCCAAGGGGGAGTCCTACTTGGACTCCTAGTCCAAGTAGGATTCGCCCCCCTTTTCCTTTCTTCCATCGGAGGGAAAGGGAAGGGAGAGAGAGAGGGGGAAGGAAAGAGGGGGCCCGACCCCCTCCCCTAGTCCAATTAGGTTTGGGCAAGGGGAGGCCGCGCCCCTCTCATGTGGCCCTTTCTTCTCTCCTCCAATAAGGCCCACTAAGCCCAATACTTCTCCTGCGGGGTTCCGGTAACCTCCCGGTACTACGGAAAAATGCCCAAACCACTCAAAACCATTCCGATGTCCAAATGCAACCTTCCAATATATCAATCTTTATGTATCAAAAATTTCGATACTCCTCGCCATGTCCGTGATCTCATCAGGACTCCGAACAAACTTCGGTCATCAAATCACATAACTCATAATACAAATCGTAATCGAACGTTAAGCATGCGGACCCTACGGGTTCGAGAACTATGTAGACATGATCGAGACACATCTCCGGTCAATAAGCAATAGCGGAACCTGCATGCTCATATTGGCTCCTACATATTCTACGAAGATCTTTATCGGTCAAACCGCATAACAACATACGTTGTTCCCTTTGTCATCGGTATGTTACTTGCCCGAGATTCGATCGTCGGTATCATCATACCTAGTTCAATCACGTTACCGGCAAGTCTCTTTACTCGTTCTGTAATGCATCATCCCGAAACTAACTCATTAGTCACATTGCTTGCAAGGCTTATAGTGACAAGCATTACCGAGAGGGCCCAGAGATACCTCTCCGATACTCGGAGTGACAAATCCTAATCTTGATCTACGCCAACTCAACAAACACCATCGGAAACACCTATAGACCATCTTTATAATCACCCAGTTACGTTGTGACGTTTGATAGCACACAAGGTGTTCCTCTGTTATTCGGGAGTTGCATAATCTCATAGTTAGTGGAACATGTATAAGTCATGAAGAAAGCAATAACAATTAAACTAAACAATCATTATGCTAAGCTAACGGATGGGTCTTGTCTATCACATCATTCTCTAATGATGTGATCCCGTTCATCAAATGACAACACATGTCTATGGTTAGGAAACTTAACCATCTTTGATAAATGAGCTAGTCAAGTAGAGGCATACTAGGGACGCTCTGTTTGTCTATGTATTCACACATGTATCAAGTTTAGCATGAATAATAAACATTTATCATGATATAAGGAAATACAAATAACATATTTATTATTGCCTCTAGGGCATATTTCCTTCAGTCTCCCACTTGCACTAGAGTCAATAATCTAGTTCACATCGCCATGTGATTTAAGACCAATAGTTCACATCGTCATGTGATTTAACACTCTATAGTTCACATCGCCATGTGACCAACACCAAAAGGGTTTACTAGAGTCAATAATCTAGTTCACATCGCTATGTGATTGACACCCAAAGAGTACTAAGGTGTGATCATGTTTTGCTTGTGAGAGAAGTTTAGTCAACGGGTCTGCCACATTCAGAGCCGTATGTATTTTGCAAATTTTCTATGTTTACAATGCTCTGCATGGAGCTACTCTAGCTAATTATTCCCACTTTCAATATGTATCCAGATTGAGACTCAGAGTCATCCGGATCGGTGTAAAAGCTTGCATCGACGAAACTCTTTACGACGAACTCTTTATCACCTACATAACCAAGAAATATCTCCTTAGTATTCTATGGATAATTTTTGACCGCTGTCCAGTGATCCACTCCTGGATCAATATCGTACCCAATTGCCAAACTCATGTCAAGGTACACAATAGGTTTGGTACATAGCATAGCATACTTTATAGAACCTATGGCTGAGGCATATGGAATGACTTTCATTCTCTTTCTATTTTCTGCCGTGGTCGTGTTTTGAGTCTTACTCAACTTTACACCTTGCATTACAGGCAAGAACTCCTTCTTTGACTGTTCCATTTTGAACTACTTCAAAAATCTTGTCAAGGTATGTACTCATTGAAAAATCTTATCAAGCGTCTTGATCTATCTCTATAGATCTTGATGCCCAATATGTAAGTAGCTTCACCGAGGTCTTTCTTTGAAAAAAATCCCTTCAAACACTCCTTTATGCTTTCCAAAAAATTCTACATCATTTCTGATCAACAATATGTCATTCACATATACTTATCAGAAAGGCTGTAGTGCTCCCACTCACTTTCTTGTAAATACAGGCTTCTCCAAAAGTCTGTATAAAACCATATGCTTTGGTTACACTATCAAAGCGTATATTCCAACTCCAAGAGGCTTGCACCAGTCCATAAATGGATCATTGGAGCTTACACACTTTGTTAGCACCTTTCGGATTGACAAAATCTTCTGGTTGCATCATATACAACTCTTCTTTAAGAAATCCATTAAGGATGCAGTTTTGACATCCATTTACCAAATTTCATAAAATGCGAGAATTGCTAACATGATTCGGATAGACTTTAAGCATAGATACGAGTGAGAAAACTCTCATCGTAGTCAACACCTTGAACTTGTCGAAAACTTTTTGCGACAATTCGAGCTTTGTGGATAGTAACACTACTATCAACGCCCGTCTTCCTCTTGAAGATCCATTTATTCTCAATGGCTCTCCAATCATCGGGAAAGTCAATCAAAGTCCATACTTTGTTATCATACATGGGTCCCATCTCAGATTTCATGCCTTCAAGCCATTTCGCAGAATCTGGGCTCATCATCGCTTCCTCATAGTTCGTAGGTTCGTCATGGTCTAGTAACATGACTTCCAGAACAGAATTACCATACCACTCTGGTGTGGACCGTACTCTGGTTGACCTACAAGGTTCAGTAGTAACTTGTTCTGAAGTTTCATGATCTTTATCATTAGCTTCCTCACTGATTGGTGTAGGAATCACTAGAATTGATTTCTGTGATGTACTATTTTCCAATTCGGGACAAGGTACAATTACCTCATCAAGTTCAACTTTCCTCCCACTCACTTCTTTCGAGAGAAACTCCTCTAGAAAGGATCCATTCTTAGCAACAAAATATCTTGCCTTCGGATATGTGATAGAAGGTGTACCCAATAGTTTCTTTTGGGTATCCTATGAAGACACACTTCTTTGATTTGGGTTCGAGCTTACTTTTTCACATAAGCATTGCAACCCCAAACTTTTAAGAAAAACAACAACTTAACCATAGTTCATACGGCGTCGTCTCAACGGATTTAGATGGTGCCCTATTTAACGTGAATGCAGCTGTCTCTAATGCGTAAACCAAAATGACAGTGGTAAATCGGTAAGAGACATCATAGATTGCACCATATCTAATAAAGTGCGGTTACGACGTTCGGACACACCATTACGCTGTGGTGTTCTAGGTGGCGTGAGTTGCAAAACTATTCCACATTGTTTCAAATAAATACCAAACTCGTAACTCAAATATTCACCTCCACGATCAGATCGTAGAAAATTTATTTTCTTGTTACGATGATTTTCCACTTCACTCTGAAATTCTTTGAACTTTTCAAATGTTTCAGACTTATGTTTCATCAAGTAGATATACCCATATCTGCTCAAATCATCTGTGAAGGTCAGAAAATAATGATACCCGCCGTGAGCCTCAACACTCATCGGACCGCATACATGATGTCTACTACACAACCTTCTTATTGTAGACGTTGTTGGGCCTCCAAGTGCAGATATTTGTAGAACAGTAGAAAATTTCCCTCAAGTGGATGACCTAAGGTTTATCAATCAGTGGGAGGTGTAGGATCAATATGGTCTCTCTCAAACAACCCCGCAACCAAATAACAAAGAGTCTCTTGTGTCCCCAACACATCCAATACAATGATAAATTGTATAGGTGCACTAGTTCGGCGAAGAGATGGTGATACAAGTGCAATATGGATGGTAGATATAGGTTTTTGTAACCTGAAAATATAAAAACAGCAAGGTAACTAATGATAAAAGTGAGCAAAATGGTATTGCAATGCTAGGAAACAAGGCCTAGGGTTCATACTTTCACTAGTGCAAGTTCTCTCAACAATAATAACATAATTGGATCATATAACTATCCCTCAACATGCAACAAAGAGTCACTCCAAAGTCACTAATAGCGGAGAACAAATGAAGAGATTATTGTAGGGTATGAAACCATCTCAAAGTTATCCTTTCTGATCGATCTATTCAAGAGTCCATAGTAAAATAACACGAAGCTATTCTTTCCGTTAGATCTATCCTAGAGTTTGTACTAGAATAACACCTTAATACGCAAATCAACCAAAACCCTAATGTCACCTAGATACTCCAATATCACCTCAAGTATCCATGGGTATGATTATACGATATGGATCACAAAATCTCAGATTCATCTATTCAAACAACACAAAGAACTTCAGATAGTGCCCCAAAGTTTCTACCAGTGAGTCAAGACAAAAACGTGTGCCAACCCCTATGCATAAGTTCACAAGGTCATGAAACTCGCAAGTTGATCGCCAAAACATACATCAAGTGGATCACGTGAATATCCAATTATCACCACAGATAAGCACATGCAAGACATACATCAAGTGTTCTCAAATCCTTAAAACTCAATCCGATAAGATAACTTCAAAGGGAAACTCAATCCATTACAAGAGAGTAGAGGGGGAGAAACATCATAAGATCCAACTATAATAGCAAAGCTTGTGGTACATCAAGATCGTGCCATATCAAGAACATGAGAGAGAGAGAGAGAGAACAAACACATAGCTATTGGTACATACCGTCATCCCCGAGGGTGAACTACTCCCTCCTCGTCATGGAGAGCGCCAGGATGATGAAGATGGCCACCGGTGATGGACCCCCCTCCGGCAGGGTGCCAGAACGGGTCTAGATTGGTTTTCGGTGGCTACGGAGGCTTGCGGCGGTGGAACTCCTGATCTAGGTTATTTTCTAGAGGTTTCTGTATTTATAGTAATTTTTGGCATAGGTCTCACATCAGGGAGGGGTCTCCGAGTCTTCCACGAGATAGGGGGACGCGTCCAGGATGGTAGGGCGCGCCCCCACCCTCGTGGATGGCTCGGGACTCTTCTGGCCCAACTCTTTTACTCCGGGGGCTTCTTTTGGGTCATAAAAATCATCAAAAATTGGCACATCAATTGGACTCCGTTTGGTATTCCTTTTCTGTAAAACTCAAAAACAAGGAAAAACAGAAACTAGCACTGGGCTCTAGGTTAATAGGTTAGTCCCAAAAATCATATAAAATAGCATATTTATGCATATAAAACATCCAAGATGGATAATATAATAGCATGGAACAATAAAAAATTATAGATACATTGGAGACATATCAAGCATCCCCAAACAGAATTTTTGATGTGGAATGCTACCTAACATATTTATCCATGTAATTTTCTTTATTGTAGCATGAATGTTCAGACCCGAAAGATTCAAGACAAAAGTTTAATATTGACATAAAAATAATAATACTTCAAGCATACTAACAAAGTAATCATGTCTTCTCAAAATAACATGGCCAAAGAAAGTTCATTCCTACAAAATCATATAGTTTGGCTATGCTCCATCTTCGTCACACGAAGTATTCAAATCATGCACAATCCTGATGACAAGCCAAGCAATTGTTTCATACTTTAGTATTCTCAAACTTTTTCAACTTTCACGCAATACATGAGCATGAGCCATGGACATAGAACTATAGGTGGAATAGAGTGGTGGTTGTGGAGAAGACAAAAAGGAGGAAGATGGTCTCACATCAACTAGGCGTATTAATGGGCTATGGAGATGCCCATCAATAGATATCAATGTGAGTGAGTAGGGATTGCCATGCAACGGATGCACTAGAGCTATAAATGTATGAAAGCTCAACAAGAAAACTAAGTGGGTGTGCATCCAACTTGCTTGCTAATGAAGACCTAGGGAATTTGAGGAAGCCCATCGTTGGAATATACAAGCCAAGTTCTATAATGAAAAATTCCCACTAGTACATGAAAGTGACAATATAGGAGACTCTCTATCATGAAGATCATGGTGCTACTTTGAAGCACAAGTGTGGTAAAAGGATAGTAGCATTGCCCCTTCTCTCTTTTTCTCTCATTTTTTTGTTTTCTGGGCCTTCTTTTTTTGGGCCTTTCCTCTTTTTTCCTCACACGGGACAATGCTCTAATAATGATCATCACACTTATATTTATTTACAACTCAAGGATTACAACTCAATACTTAGAACAAAATATGATTCTATATGAATGCCTCCGGCGGTGTACCATGATGTGTAATGAATCAAGAGTGACATGTATGAAAATATTATGAATGGTGGCTTTGCCACAAATACGATGTCAACTACATGATCATGCAAAGCAATATGACAATGATGAAGCGTGTCATAATAAACGGAATGGTGGAAAGTTGCATGGCAATATATCTCGTAATGGCTATGGAAATGCCATAATAGGTAGGTATGGTGGCTGTTTAGAGGAAGGTAAATGGTGGGTTTATGGTACCGGCGAAAGTTGTGCGGTACTAGAGAGGCTAGCAATGGTGGAAGGGTGAGAGTGCGTATAATCCATGGACTCAACATTAGTCATAAAGAATTCACATACTTATTGCAAAAATCTACAAGTAATCAAAACAAAGCACTACACGCATGCTCCTAGGGGGATAGATTGGTAGGAAAAGACCATCGCTCGTCCCCGACTGCCACTCATAAGGAAGACAATCGAAGAAACACCTTGTGACGCCCTCGATTCAATCATACACTAATCATGCACGCAAATGTGTACGATCAAGATCAAGGACTCACGGGAAGATATCACAACACAACTCTAGACACAAATTAAAATAATACAAGCTTTATATTACAAGCCAGGGGCCTCGAGGGCTCGAATACATAGGCTCGAATACACAAGAGTCAGCGGAAGCAACAATATCTGAGTACAAACATAAGTTAAACAAGTTCGCCTTAAGAAGGCTAGCACAAAAGCATCTACGATCAAAAATGCAAGGCCTCCTGCCTGGGAGCCTCCTAACTACTCCAGGTTGTTATCGGCCATCACGTAGTAATAGGCACCCTCGGGGTAGTATTAGTCATCAGTGGTGTCGTGTGGCTCCTGGGATCCGTCATCTGGTCGCAACAATTGGGTATAGGGGAAAAAGTGGTAGCAAAGAAACCGTGAGTACTCATCCAAAGTACTCGCAAGACTTACATCAGATCTAAACTAAGTATGCATCTGTATCAAAGGAAAAGGTTGTATCTGTGGACTAAACTGCAGAATGCCAGAAGAGAAGGGGAAAGCCTAGCCTATCAAAGACTAGCATCTTGAAGCATCTTGTAGCATATAGAAGAGTACAGATCAACATAACGTAAAGTAGTAGTAGTGTTATCAACCTCGGCAGAGATCCTTTCTCGACTCCCTACGAGAAAGCAATCCCAGAGCCATACTATCCATTTCTCATCACAAGTATCCAGTTCTAGTTGTATCGATCGGGATACAACTCCAAGTGTCAGTTATCGTAGGACATGCTATCGATAGATGTTTTCTTCCCTGCAGGGGTGCACCAACTTACCCACCACACTCGATTAACTCCGGCCAGACACACTTTCCTAGGTCATGTCCGACCTCGGCCAAACAATATGCCGCAACCCGACCTAGGCTTAATTGAGAGGTTGCTACCTCTTGATCACTGCATTGGTTTTCCCCGAAGAGGAAGGGATGATGCAGCAAAGTAGCGTAAGTATTTCCCTCAGTTTTGAGAACAAAGGTATCAATCCACTAGGAGGATACGCGTGAGTCCCTCATACCTGCACAAAAAAAATAAATCCTCGCAACCAACGTGAATAGGGGTTGTCAATCCCTACACGGCCACTTACGAGAGTGAGATCTAGATAAAGATGCAAAGTAAAATAAAGGCAAAGTAAAAAAGCAAAGGAAATAACTAAGTAGTAGGAGATTAATATGATAAATATAGACCCGGGGGCCATAGGTTTCACTAGTGGCTTCTCTCGAGAGCATAAGTATTCTACGGTGGGTGAACAAATTACTGTTGAGCAATTGACAGAATTGAGCATAGTTATGAGAATATCTAGGTATGATCATGTATGTAGGCATCACGTCCAAGACAAGTAGAACGACTCCTACCTTCATCTACTACTATTACTCCACTCATCGACCGCTATCCAGCATGCATCTAGAGTATTAAGTTAAAAACAGAGTAACACCTTAAGCAAGATGACATGATGTTGAGGGATAGACTCATGCAATATGATGAAAACCCCATCTTGTTATCCTTGATGGCAACAATACAATACGTGCCTTGCTGCCCCTACTATCACTGGGAAAGGACACCGCAAGATTGAACCCAAAGCTAAGCACTTCTCCCAATGCAAGAAATATCAATCTAGTAGGCCAAAACCAAACTGATAATTCGAAGAGACTTGCAAAGATAACCAATCATACATAAAAGAATTCATAGAAGATTCAAATATTATTCATAGATAGACTTAATCATAAACCCACAACTCATCGGTCTCAACAAACACACCGCAAAAAGAAGATTACATCGAATAGTTCTCCACAAGAGAGGGGGAGAACATTGTATTGAGACCCAAAAAGAGAGAAGAAGCCATCTAGCTACTAACTATGGACCCAAAGGTCTGAGGTAAACTACTCACACTTCATCGGAGAGGCTATGGTGTTGATGTAGAAGCCCTCCGTGATCGATGCCCCCTCCGGTAGAGCTCCGAAACTGGCTCCAAGATCGGATCTTGTGGATACAGAAAGTTGCGTCGATGGAATTAGTTTTTTGGCTCCGTATCTGATCGTTTGGGGGTACGTAGGTATATATAGGAGGAAGGAGTACGTCGGTGGAGCAATAGGGGTCCACGAGGGTGGAGGGCGTGCCTGGGGGGGGGGGGGGTAGGCGCGCCCCCTACCTCGTGGCCTCCTCTTTTGTGTATTGACGTAGGATCCAAGTCTCCCGGGTCTTGTTTGTTGAGAAAATCACGTTCCCGAAGGTTTCATACCGTTTGGACTCTGTTTGATATTCCTTTTCTTCGAAACCCTAAAACAGGCAAAAAATAGCAATTCTGGGCCGGGCCTCCGGTTAATAGGTTAGTCCCAGAAATAATATAAAAGTGGATAATAAAGCCCAATAATGTCCAAAACAGTAGATAATATAGCATGGAGAAATCAAAAATTATAGATACATTGGAGACGTATCAGAGGTCAGCACGCCGGACTAAGCCTATGCCCCCAGGGGTCATGGGCCATCTCCCCAGGAACTCCTACACGTTGCGTACGCGGCCGGTGAGCAGACCTAGCAACCTCCTTAAAGAAGGCAGGAGCTTACATAGTCCAACCCGGCGCGCGCCGCTCAGTCGCTGGCGTCTATTAAGCTTCGACTAATGTATACGACGCAGAATGCCCATAAAATGCCCACGTGATTGTTAGTGCTATCAGGCCAGAGGCCCCTCGGATCAAATATCCAAATCATAGTGGATTAGGAACGCGCGGTTACAAGCAAAGACTCACGAAAGATGTGACCCCGTTACCCCATCTCGAGGACTTGCGGCAAGGGCTAGGAATGCCCGGCCACGCCTCGTAATTATCTCGCGGGCACCCTCCAGGTCAACCCGTCTCCACATCACTCGCAAATAAGCTCGCGTGGGTACCCCTCAGGGCTGACCTGTCTTTAGTAACATGGTTCAGTGTAAAGTCATAGTAACCATAGTAATCGTGTGTCTAACACCAAGGGGAAAACCCGAGGAATCACCCTCGGTGAATTCCACTCGATGTAATCATCAAGGTGAACGTAAGAGGATCCACCCTCGAGGTTCACATTTGAGGGGTTGCACGGCAGAGTCGTATCGTAAGTGGTTAAGGAGGAAATCACCCTCGATGACCATGACCGGGTAGCTACACTACAGAAATTTCATCAGGAGTGATGTATGAGGTTCCACCCTCAGCACTCGATGGTTACTCTGCAAAGTCAAGCAACAAAAGGGGCATTATGTGATGTGTCGGGGCCTGGACATTGATCACGTTGATGGAGTCATCGAACATAAAGCGGGGAAACTGGGACACGGTGGGGTCACTGATGGATCACTAACCAACCTATACTAAGCAGTTTAGGATAAGTAGGTAAGGTAATAATAAGCAGGTAACAAAAATAGGCTATGCATCAGAGTAGGATCATACTGAAAGCAGTAGCAGTTCTAATGCAAGCATGAGAGGGAAAGAAATGGGCGATATTGGAATGCTCAAGGAGGGTTCGCTTGCCTGGAAGCTCTGCTGAAAAGGAAGAAGTGTCGTCGATGTAGTCGATCACAGGCACAGCATCAGTCTCGGGGTCTACCGGAGAGAAGAGGGGGAAGAAACAATAAATATAAAGCAAACATAGCATCACAAAGCATAACATGGCAATATGCTGTGCCGGGTGTGACCTAACGTAAGGCTACATGATATAGGTAAAGGGGGAATTCAACCGGGAATGGATTCCTGGTGTTTCACGTTTTCGGACCGATGAACCAGAGGGGGAAAGTTGCGTGTTCGCTATGCTAGGAATGTGTGGCGGACGAGCGGTCCGCGTATCCGGATTCATCTCGTCGTTCTAAGCAACTTTCATGTACAAAGTTTTTCCATCCGAGCTACGGTTTATTTTATATTAATTTTAAAATATTTAAATCATTTTCAGGATTTATTTAATTATTTTAATTCAACATTATCCAGAATAGTGTTTGCTGACATCAGCATGACATCAGTAGTCAAACAGTCAGTTGACTAAGTCAAACTAACATATGGGTCCCACTATCATACACTGTTTAAATAACTAACAATTAACTAGATTAATTAGTGATTAGATTAATCTAATTATGATTAATTAACCTAATTAATTCTTAAATTAATTAATTATTTTAATTCTGATTTATTTATTTTTTTAAAATATTTTTTAATTAATTTTAATTTTTTTAAATGTATTGTGGGCGGGGCCCCTCTGTCATAGGCCCAGGGGCGCTAGCGGGCACGGGCACGCGGGCGTGCGTTAATGGGCGCCGAGGTGCTGCGGGTTACGGGCTTTGCCCGTGCGGGTGCTGCAGCCCGACGCAGCGGCCACGAGGGGGGGGACGCGGCGGCGCAGGCAGCCGGGACGCATCGGCGAGGCGGCACGCAGCAGAGGAGGCAGTGCAACGGCGGGAGCCGTGGCAGGAGGTCGGGGCGCGACGGGCGCGGTCCGGCGCGGGCGACGACGAGCCTAGGCGAAGGGGGGAGAGGCCCGACGAGGCAGGTCGGCGTGCAGTGGGGAGGGGGGTGCGAGGGTCGAGTGGCGAGCGTGGCGCGGATCGAGCGGCGAGCACGGCGCGCGGGCGGGCGGCGAGCTCGGTGTGGGGCGCGCGTGAGAGGGAGGCTGCGGGCGACAACGGCGGTGCTCGGAGGGGACGGCGGCAGCGATGAGGAGCTCTGGCAGGGGCGATGCGAGCGGGCGCGTGTGGCGCAAGGCGACGGGCGCGCACGGCGCGGGCGCAGGTGATGGCGGGCGAGCAGCGGGCGGCGGTTGCGGTGAGCGCGCGCGGGCGAGCGCGGTGGCGCGACGATGGTCGCGGGGCGAGGGAGAGAGGAGGACCGGGGTCCTCACCAGGGTTCGTAGGGACGGGGCAGTGGGCTCGAGGCGGCTTGGGGGTGGCCGAAATCCGCAACGGCGAGGCAAACGATGTCGGGGACGAAGAGGTCGAGGGCAGCGTCGGTGGGGACGAGGCGGTCCAGCGAATGGGGCTTCGGGGAGGAAGGCGAGGCGTCCAGCAACCGACGGGCGACGACGGGGAGGAGGTTCGGTGACGGGGCAGCCCGACGTGGAGTCGGGGACACCTCCAGCGATGGCGGTTGGCATTGGGGCGCCGGGTTCGGCCCGATCCAGACCGGATCGGGAGGCAAGAGGAGTGGGGGGTGAGGGGGAATCGTGCGGGGGAGTGGGTTTGGTCGTTAGGGTTTGGGTCAAGGGGGTGGCCTTGTAGGCCAGAGAGGGAGCGGTTGGGCCATCCGGTTGGCTAGCTGGGCCATTCGGGGGAGGGGCTTTTCTTTGTTTTAAATTTTTATAACTAGGCCTTTAACTTTTCTGTTTATTAAATTTAGCCTCAGCTTTGTATTTTCTTTTAGTAACAAATGAGTTTTGTTTTGAACAAAACTTGGCACATAACTCTAACACAATATAATGAGATGGAAACAAAAAGTATGGATTGAAATGGAGATGTCTAACCATTTATAGAAATTGAAACAACCAATTTTAAATGCTGCTGGACCACTAAATAATTTCCAGGTGTACTTTGGGAATCCAAAATAGGTTGTTTCCAACATGACAAATATCCAGGGATTATTTGCCACACCTTGAACATTTTTAATTTGAAGTTTGACAAATTTGAAATTTGACTTTAGATTGGATTTGAATTTGAATGGTGATTTGGATCAAGTGAAGGTTAGAAACAGTAACATGATGACATGGCACCATTAACAGGGGATTACTGTAACATGACATTGGGGGTGTTACAAATCTCCTCCACTACAAGAAATCTCGTCCCGAGATTTAAGTGCGGAAGTAAAGATTAACTTCGGGAGAACTGACCCTTATAGGGTTAATTATCTGGTGAACAATTCAGGGAATGTGGCAGAAGTATCTCTCGAGTTGAAACTTAAGAAAACATCGACAACAAAATATGAAGGTACAATAGGAAGTTTCAAGCGAATGGACAAATGATCGACACCTGAACAGAGTGTGAGAAGAGGGTTCAGAGCATCGGGAATAGATCATCGGTGGCTCGTGACAACACACAAAGCCAAGAGCAAATGATACTTCAAAATAAAGGATATATGGGAGAGTCAGGTTCTGATCCTGTGGAACTGTGGGTTGCCCACCATGTGGGTTAAAAGTAGAAAGGGAGCCGATAGCAAGGCATGTCAGATGATAGATTGTCAGTTATGTTGTCAACAACGTTGGTACCAATGGCGAGGGATGGAGAGAACTATCTTCCTGCTCGTTGAACAACATGGACCAATAGGCAAAGTTCTCGTCCATCGGTGGCTACCGAAATGTCATCAACTATAGTAACAGGGTCTTACTGATAGAGTTGTACACCGAGGTGCTTACAAAAACAATGACTTATTACTGCTTATATCATATAAACCTCAAGAAGGTTTAAACAAAACAATGGAAAGGAAAATGTGATTATCAGACTAAACAGAACAACGGAAAGGAAAATGTGTTTAAACACATAATTCAGGGGGTATATCATCCCCGAGGACAAGCAGCGCATGATATCCATGACGAGATATAATTGTAGAAAACCCTTTAGGAAAGGGGAGAGAAATTTCATGACATTATCCATACAACGGTGTTTGGATAAAGAAAAGTTAGCATTGCGCTTCCAATGCTCTTGTTGAGGTTTGAGTACCACAGTCATGCTTACAGATAGCATTGGCATGGTCTTGAAGCAAAGGTTAGACTTTGGATACTCAAAGGATCCATCGGTAACCACTTAGAAAATAAGTCATACAATTTCAGCAAGGAAAAGATGAGGGTGTGGCCAACGGGCTCAGCAACAGTCCATCGACATGTCAAAAGGATGTATTTCCAAAATTATATGAACAAGTTTGTGTTGGGGAAGGCAAGGATGTTGTCGATGGTAACACAAATCATCGAGGGGCAAGGATTGCATTTCTCATCATGAATTCGATTAATATCCTGGAAGAGCTCGGGATGTTGATGATGATCATGACACATTTATCGAGAGATTTCATGAAGATGTAATCAATCGGCGATAACATCAAGTCAAGGAATGATGAAGCGAAAGGTTACTAGAACCACGGGTACGACACAAACTAGAAATCCAGCTTGCTATTCAAGGCGAAAAGATATGACGAGGAAGATCGATGTAAGATTACCTCATCGTCGAAATTTGAGCTCCGAGAAGAAGGACCAGGTAACATAGTTAAAATCATCACAAAAATGATATAGTCTAACAGTCTAGGAATGACTTGAAGGATTATTAAACTCATAAGCAACAAAAAATACTTAAGAGTTATAGAATCAGAGTGTGGAATCAATTCACTTATCGGCGTTATCGAGTGACTAACAACTCAAAACCTAGGGAAATAAGAAATCGATGAGAAGCAATACCATATCAAGACTCGTAGGAAGCGACACGGTTCTTTGTTATTCTCAAGATACCGGAGGGTAATGCTCGATGGAAGATCAAAAATAGATGTTGCGAAGATGCATTTATCTATAGAAGACAAGTGCTTTAATTTGTCCGAGAAATGAAATCAAATGGGAACAATCATGGTCAGAACCACGGTTGCAAAGGATCAATTCATAGATACAAGATGAGCTTGTACCAAAGAAATAATTATTTTTATGAGCAGCTTCCATGATAAGTTCTACATTGGGTCCATGGGCATGAACACAAAGTTCAAGGTCGACTCCCACTCTTCCATGCATAACCTCTCATTCAGTTCTCGCCTTTGATGGAGTTGTAATGTTGAAAGTTATCTGGCAAAACATCAGAAGAGTAAGACACGTTAAAACTCTCGGGTTCAAAAGGATTAGGGGAGGCATAGATTCAACCCATAGAGGCATCTTAGCAACCTATTCCACAAACTTGAGAAGTAAACAACACAATCTCACAGAGCATGGTTGACAAAAGTAGAGGATACAATTTACCAAAGGCATTATGTATCTCGGTAAGGACTTCAAAAGGTTCTTTGAATATGAAGGACACTGTCGGATGATAATTCAATAATGGATCCGGCAATCCACAACGGAGCTGATGTGAGTATCGATATTCAATCAGAAGAAGAAATAATGCAGAGGCGTCAGATTTTGGAAATATCTGATAATTCCAAAGCTTAAATGCAAAGGAATTATGATTTCCAGTTCAGGAAATTAATAGCAGATGCTCTAATCAAAAGATAAGCAAGTTGAAAAGACATAGATCGACGATCATTCAAGGTTTGATTTGCTGAGAATGACCTCATGTCCGGAGTGGAGTCTGAGCCAGAAGGATAAATAATTACCAGGGAATAACTAATGAATGTGTGCATTCACGCACATGTCGAACTGATAGGATAAGAATGACAATATCAAAGGAGTTTAATGAATATTGTTAGACATATGGAATTAACCATAATGCAAGACGATAAGGAAGAACAGGAGCAATAGGCTACTGAGGATTATCGGAAGAACGAATAGTATTCCAAAGAATTTGTGAAACACATGAACAACCAGGGACGGACGGATCCCTGGTAAGTGTGAGGAATTATTCATACATGTATTCATGCGGAAAAGGAGCTGCAAGGCAGCAGGCATAATGGATTCTCGAAACATCAGAGTGTATTTCAATGCATCTTGTAATAACAAGAGCAACTGGAAAATGATGTATGAACGACATGTGTGTGTAGTTATTCATAGGGGTTGATGGTGGAAGGGAAATTTCAAAAGTGACAAGCACATGTTCTTGGGAGAACATCAGAGAGTATCTTGGAAGTCTTCTGGTGAAGCAGGCGATCGTCTGGAATGAAGGGACTCTCTGGAGGAAGAAGTTACGAGAACCTAAAGTTAGAGTTAGCAAAACCATTTAACCCGAATAGAAGGGAGATCAGAGTCCCAGAGTATAGACGAGGAATAAAAGATCCTAATACCACCCAATGGCGAGGTGGGCCTGTAAGCCACACAGCCAAGTTAGTAAAACAGTTTTCCAAAGACTAGACTCAACTTTGGCCAAGGAGTTGGAAAGGGGGCTACCTACAGGCAGTTGGCTCTGATACCAACTTGTGATGCCCTCGATTCAATCGTACACTAATCATACACGCAAATGTGTACTATCAAGATCAAGGACTCACGGGAAGATATCACAACACAACTCTAGACACAAATTAAAATAATACAAGCTTTATATTACAAGCCAGGGGCCTCGAGGGCTCGAATACATAAGCTCAAATACACAAGAGTCAGCGGAAGCAACAATATCTGAGTACAAACATAAGTTAAACAAGTTCGCCTTAAGAAGGCTAGCACAAAAGAATCTACGATCGAAAAGGCAAGGCCTCCTGCCTGGGAGCCTCCTAACTACTCCAGGTCGTTAGCGGCCACCACGTAATAGTAGGCACCCTTTGGGTAGTAGTAGTCATCAGTGGTGTCGTCTGGCTCCTGGGATCCGTCATCTGGTCACAACAATCGATTATAGGGGAAATAGAGGTAGCAAAGCAACAGTGAGTACTCATCCAAAGTACTCGCAAGACTTACATCAGATCTAAACTAAGTATGCATCTGTATCAAAGGAAAAGGGTTGTATCTGTGGACTAAACTGCAGAATGCCAGAAGAGAAGGGGAAAGCCTAGCCTATCAAAGACTAGCATCTTCAAGCATCTTGCAGCATATAGAAGAGTACAAATCAACATAATGTAAAGTAGTAGTAGTGTCATCAACCTCGGCTAGAGATCCTTTCTCGACTCCCTACGAGAAAGCAATCCCAGAGCCATACTATCCATTTCTCATCACAATCCATTTCTCATCACAAGTATCCAGTTCTAGTTGTATCGATCGGGATACAACTCCAAGTGTCCGTTACCGTAGGAAAGGCTATCGATAGATGTTTTCTTCCCTGCAGGGGTGCACCAACTTACCCACCATGCTTGATTAACTCCGGCCGAACACACTTTCCTGGGTCATGCCCGGCCTTGGCCAAACAATACGCCGCAACCCGACCTAGGATTAATAGAGAGGTCAGCACGCCGGACTAAGCCTATGCCCCCAGGGGTCATGGGCCATCTCCCCTGGAACTCCTGCATGTTGCGTACGCGGCTGGTGAGCAGACCTAGCTACCTCCTTCAACAAGGCAGGAGCTTACGCAGTCCAACCCGACGTGCGCCGCTCAGTCCCTGGCGTCTATTAAGCTTCGACTGATGTATACGACGCAGAACACCAATACAATGCCCATGTGATGGTTAGTGCTATCAGGCCAGAGGCCCCTTAGTTGAAATATCCAAATTGTCGTGGGTTTGTCATGACAGATGTCCTTGTGAAAGGACTTAGTCATGGAGCCATCGCAACGGGTTAGCTTAAAGAGGTTAAACCAGACAAGGGGACACATGAAGTTTATACTAGTTCGGCCCCTTCGATGAAGGTAAAAGCCTACGTCTAGTTGTGATTGGTATTGCTAGGGTTTCGATGACCAGGGAGCGAATCCGCTTTGACTGGTCCTCGAGTTGTTGTTTCCTGTCCTCAAACCATGGCCGGGTCGTCCCTTTATATACATAGATTGACGCCCGGCGGTTTATAGAGTCCCGAGGCCGGATCATAGAGGTGTCCGGCTCGATCTCTATTCCTCTAACTTACAATACAAGTTTACATGATAAAGTTGGTTCACAACTACAGGCTTAATAGACGCCAGTATCTTGCCATCTTCATGGGCTTCAATCTTCATGGAGCTAATCCGGCCATGCCTAGCCGGTTTATCTCCAGTAACTATATCCCCAACATTAGGCCCCAGATTGATTTGAACCTGTTCATGTCAATCTCCAATACTTACAAAATTCTTGCTCTGGCATCTTTGTATAAATCTGGTAAATCACCGTGACATCATCCTGTAAATCCACAGCCAATCGGTATGATGTCATCTACCCATTGAAGCCGAAGATGCCCTTCATTAATGATCGTTTCAACCCTCGAGGCGTCATCTTTAATACTTATCCATTTCCAGCTCCTCGATTTCTGCACTTGTCGGTTTATCGCTCTGCCTTATAAATAGGACCACGGGTCCTTCTCCTTTTCCCCCTTCATCTCCTTCACTTCTTCTTCCTCCTCGCGACATCTCTACTCCTGAGCGCCATCGCCATCACCGAGCTTCACCTCTGCTTCGACAAAGGCCGCCACATCAACCTGACCATTACCAGAGACACGCGGTGACCCTCCACTGCTTCTTCCCGCACCAGTAAGTTCTTCTTCTCCTCACCCCAGATCCGCCATTAGGGTTCGGTGTTCTTCATAACCTGAAGTTGTTCCTCCTTTAGTAACACCAATGGCTAGTTAGATCTGATTGTTTTCAGCGCCCTTTGTAGCTTAAACTCCTTTCTTCTTGTTAAGGCATCTGCTTGATATCAAACTCATCTGAACTTACTGAACCTTTGAGCACTTGAGATTAGAACATAATATATTTTGATTATCCAACGCACGGCAGATCTGAAATTCCCATGCCAAACTGTGAAATCTGTTTTTACCTTACTTAGCTTTTTTCGCCTTAGATCTGTATCCTCTTTACCATGTAGGCGGCTTACCCTTGTAAAAACAATCTATCTCATACCATTAGTCCCCTGGTAAACCGGCAAACCCCCTTTACATTCATTGTAACAGTATGGTTTAACAACACATGTATACCCTTGATATGACCTTGTCATTCATTATTGGGAAAACTTTGTTTTTGCCACTTTAGTTTTTGCCAACTTTGCTTATGCCACTCTAGAATTTGACATTTCACTTTTGCCACTCTTAGCTTTTGACAATACATCACAAATGCCATTCCGTGGAAAAAACGAAAACTTTAGAGTGGCAATTGTGATACATGTCAAAAGCTAAGAGTGGCAAAAGTGAAATGAAAAATTATCGTTTTTGCCACAGAATGGCATTTGTGATGTATTGTCAAAAGCTAAGAGTGGCAAAAGTGAGAAGTCAAATTCTAGAGTGGCATAAGCAAAGTTGGCAAAAACTAAAGTGGCAAAAACAAAGTTTTCCCTTCATTATTGTATCAGCCTCCGGTTTACGCAATTTCATACATCTGTATATCTTTATTCCATTGCATCTTGTGTACCACCATGAATGATTCGTAAACCGGCATTTCTTTTTCAGCTTTTTGTTTCACAATGGCCAAACAATTTTTTGCTTGCAACTGGGCTCATTCCCTGGTCACCGAAGAACAGTTGAACGGAATGGTCAATATCGGCACCTTGCCCAAGAAAACTGAAATTCGATGGCGAGTTCCAGGAATGGAGAATCCTCCTACTCCGAGGCAGGGTGAGGTAGTGGTCTTTGTCGACCACATAGGGCGTGGTTTCAAACCGCCTGGGTCGAAGTTTTTCCGAGATGTGCTTGCCAGTTTCCAACTCCATCCTCAAGATATCGGACCCAATTCGGTGTCCAATCTATGCAACTTCCAAGTCTTCTGTGAAGTATACTTACAAGAAGAACCAATTGCTGAGATGTTCCTGGAATTTTTTATCTGAACCGGCGTACATAATTTGTAAACGGTCCCAACACTGAACTTGGTGGTGTCTCTGTTCAAAAGCAGAAAGAAGTTGAATTCCCTCATGCCAAACTGCACAGTCACCCTAAGGAATGGAACCAGACTTGGTTCTACTACATAGATACCTCTCCTGAAGATGAGAACCCTCTTCCAGGCTACCATGATCACCGGCTTTCCAACACTCATCCAATGCCACAACGTTTAAGTTCCGTGGAACTGGCCAAATATGCCCCTCAACTCGCCAAGCTCCGGGCCTTTATGGCCAATGGTTTAACATGCGTTGATTTTGTGTGCTGCTGGATATCTTGGAGTGTCTTGCCACTATGCCGCGCCCCGGTTTAATGTGTGAGTACACCGGTGAATTAGAAGACCCCCAACGCCACATCAACATTCAGGTAACCGATGAAGAGGTTACTGAAAGCGTCAAGAGAATTTTGAATGAATCGGAATCAGTCTGTCGCCAAACCGGCTTGAACCCCTTCTACACTCAAAATAAACCGCCTGTTGTAAGCACTACGCTTCCTTTTTATCTTTGACATCTTTAAATTGTTCAACTTGTAAACTTTCTTCTGTTTGTGTATAAACATGGTGATGGTCCCTTCTAGAAGCGGAAATCCGCAGATAAAGCGGCAAAGCCATCCCGTCCCAAAACCAAAGTCGTCAAGCGTACCTCAAAGCGGAAAACAGCTGACCGGATCAACATGGAACTTGATGAAGATGCAGATGATCCGGAAGTTGAGGTAGAAGTTGACTCACTTGGCTCCCTTTTCATGCACCTCATTAATAATGATCTTTATCAGGAGGACGTAGAAGGCAGCCAGGCTAATGATGTAGAGGTAATTACCCTTTCCTCCGGTTCGGACTCTATGCCAACACAAAAAAACCCGTCAAGAAATCCGGAAAGTAAGCTTTTCTCATCCTCTTGATTACTTGGATCCAACATTTATTTTGAAGACGCAGCAGCATGAAGCTCGCCGAACAACCCGGCACAGCGGCCAACAGGTCACTTCAGCCAGCTTACCTGATACCCCTGTTCGGAAGCGCCGATCTGAGGTCTCCCCCACTTCTGACAATTCTTATCCCAAGGCAGGTTATTTTAGGCAACCTCTTAATACGTCCGATTCAAATTATCAGGTGACACCTCCCTCATCTTTTGGCGAGTCAACAACAACCCAACTCCCTCCTCTTAAAACTTTAGCTGGGTAAGCGTTCAAACCCTTTCTTCAACTACGTTGCAAATCTTGAATAAGATGCTAAACCTCTTTTAATTTTGTTTGCCGAGCCAAAGCCAGACCTAGCAAGAAAGCTCGGGTCAACAATCCGTCAGAAGACTAGGCGGTTTTTGAAGAAGAGCAAATAAGTGAACCGGACCAAACTCGTGAACCGGAGGGTCCTCATCCTGAAGCTACCTTTGATGAACCGCCCCTTCAAGACCAGAATATTGATGAACAACCAGAAGTTGATCCTGCTGTGCCTGACACTGAACCGGCAGCTCCAAACCGGGCTAGTCCGGTGAGAGGTACTGATACTCCATCATCACCCGCAAAAACTACTGAAGGCCAAGGAGATGATGTTATCATTACTGGCATGGGCCACAGCTCTCCTGGCCATCCTGTAATCTTGGCCCAACATAGTGCCAAAGAAGAGCGTGCTGCCAGGGAAAAGGGTAAATGGAGCACTGACTTATCAAGCTATGCTCATCTTAGTGCTGAAGAACTTCACTCCGGTTTTTTAAACCGTCTGCACTCAAACCGTGACTATGAACCCGGTTTGGTGAACCTGATGAAGGAATGCTATGAGGTATTTTCATCTCCCTTTATTTCTTGATTCCAAAGTTGAAACAATAGCCCAAGTAGCCCCCAAGGGCCGTTTTATGATGTTAATCTTAAACTGGGACTTTGTAATACTTTAATCCTCTCCTGCTGACCCTCAAAATGTCAGGTCCTTAGTGAAAACAAAACTGATACTTTACCAATGTAATTATGTAGCTTTCCTCAGTGTAGCCCCCAAAGGCCGTTTTAGCTTTGTGAGGTAATCCGGGTCTTGAATCCATGCGTCCGTTTTGAACTGATGTACATTAGCCCCCAAGTGTCAAGGATATTGCTTGCATTGTTCGAGAGACTTATAAAAGATGTATTGATAATAGAGAAAATAGGCATTAGCCCCCAAGTACGAAGTGCATAACTTGTTATACGCTTAGTACTTAGAAACATATCCTGTCATTGACATATCTTCGCTGTTATAGGCCGAGCTAAGCAATAGAGATGCCCGAACCGCTGATTTGCAAGAGAACATGAAGTCCCAACAAGCAGAGGCTGTGAAAGCCAAGGAGGAGCTGACCAAAGCCCTGACAGCTATGGAAAAGCTAAAGGAGTCTTTTAACAAGGAACGTGTTGACTGGGAAACCAAAAAGGCTAGTTTAACCAAAAGAGCTGAGGATACCGAAGCAGCCCTGAAGCCAGTTGTAGATGAACTAACTGGTTTGAAGCGGCAAATCAACGCCATGACGTCCACTGTATTTGGTAAGTATCTCCTTATGTCGTTTGTCCAATTCATGAGATCTTATTGTTTACCAGTCTGGGTAACATTAAACCATGACAGGCACTCGCATTACTCATCTGGGCGCAGATATGCGGATGAAGCTTAAAGCGGCGTACACCTTAATAGAACAGCTTTACTCTGGATCCTAGCGTGCGATATGCACTACAGCCTACAACAAACCGGCACCAACACTGATAAAAGAAACGCTTGAGAAGCTGGCCATGCTACCAGCCCGGATTACTGAACTGAAGAAAGCAGCCGCAAGAGCAGGAGCGCTGACCGCACTAATCCGGGCCAAAGCGTGGATTCCGGATCTTGAAGCAGAGGACATCATTAAAGGATATCCAGGTGTGAAGGAGGACGGTTCAAACTTCGACAATGATGATCTTCGAAGGCTGACAAAGGAGATGCGGCCAATAGCCAGCAAACTAGCAGAAGACACAGATTTATCTCATTTCCAGCCAGCTTACGACATTGAAGGAAAGAGATAGCCTGCCGAAATCCATGAAGTCGAAGAACTTGTGCCTCCAATCAGTAAGCAGACTTACAATCCTGCCATTAACCCCTCCAGCCTTATCCATGAAGAAGCCGTGTTTCAAGCTTTGACTGGAATCTATTGGTCAACGGTTGATTTCCAGCGTCTGGGGAGGGATGAAGAAGTGATTGCACCAAATGATCCTCAACCGTCAAGCCGTCCAGACGAAGCATCTTAAACCGGCCGCCGGTTTACCAGCTATTGTGTGCCACTACTTAGAAACAATTATTCAATTGGAGCCGTTTTGAAGCTTCTTGTAATAGGATAGCAAAAAACCCCTTTATCTGTCATGCCATCAAGCATGTTTTGTGGTGCTTTGACATTGTCAGAACTTTCTGCACTTTTGGAATTCATGTATGCATAATCCTTTATGTTTCCTGCATATGAAAACTAAAAAGCATCGTAGTGGTTTACCACTAGACGGGTTATGATGCCCAAAAGCCATACACAACTTGGATGGATAACCAAAGTTTGTAGTAATCTGATAAAATAAGTAATGCTTGTGATATACCTCGTTGGCTGACCAACTGCTTGTATGGCAGAGGAAAAAACATTAATCCAGAGTGTTAATAACTCCTGGCCCTCTTGCCGGTTCATCTAGAAATCATACTGGGCTAAAAAGCCGTTGATTTGTCCGTATACATTTGGTGACATCTAGTCAAGACCAGTCCGGAGCAATTCGCTACGAGTTTAGAATCTGATCATGTACTAACAACAAAGCACTGAGAGTCATGCCGGTTTGTAATGAAGACCGGTTTGTCTGAAAAAATGTTTATAAATCCCTTATCAAAAGATGTTAAAACAACAAATACAAAAGAAGTATGCAAGGCTTTTCATGGGCTGCCAGGCCACTAAGTTAAACCATTTTGCAAAGCCTTTTTAAGATGGACCTCAATCTTTAACCAATCACCAATTTAACTTTGACAAGTTCAGGGTCCCTGGGATTGACTTGTCAAACATTCGATGGGTCATACCAGGTTTACCTGGACGGAGTGCCTTACTTAAAGAGGCAGGATAACCCGGGGTTTTAGGTGAATACACCTGGCTTCCAAGCCTGGCTTGATAGCCTATTACAAGGGTTCAAAACTCATTGTTCTTTTAGAAGCAAAAAGCCCCCAGGTAACATGTGAGTTGTGCTCGGTGGTTACCTATGTTTGAGCTGTGCTTAATGCAACAGTCCCTCTTTGGCTCCACATAATTTCCTTTTGGCTCAACGCCTATCAAGAGGTGTAGCTATGGTGTGATAACAACCAAGCCCCCTAGTGATATCCCTTTGTGGTGTTAAACCGATCAAGAGGTGTAGCTATGGTGTGACAACAACCAAGCCCCCTAGTGATATCCCTTTGTGGTTTCAAACCGATCAAGAGGTGTAGCTATGGTTCAGATATGACTAAGCCCCCTAGTGATATCCCTTTGTGGTTTCAAACCGATCAAGAGGTGTAGCTATGGTTCAGATATGACCAAGCCCCCTAGTGATTTTCTTTATATCCGTGAGGCTGCAGAGACCGGTTTAACAAAACTACGCTTTGTCAGTAGAAACTCTTGTAAGCACACACATCATGTAAAAAGAACAGAGACCCTGCTTTATTTGAGGCTCCGGTTTATTATATAGTATATACATTGTCATAAATATGTACATATGAAGAGCTTGTGGCTCAAGTATAGTAAGGCCGAAGAAGGGCTATATTCCACGGCCGCTTGGTCTCCTCCTCCAATTTACGTCAGTCTTTGTGCTCTTGAACATCAATGAGGTAGTATGACCCGTTGTACAGATTCTTGCTGACCACAAAAGGTCCTTCCCAAGGTGGGGATAATTTGTGCATATCAGTCTGATCCTGGATGAGCCGGAGCACCAGATCGCCCTCTTGAAAAGTTCTGGTCTTAACCCGGCGGCTATGATAATGTCGGAGGTCTTGTTGGTAAATCGCCGAACGTGCTGCTGCAAGATCACGCTCCTCATCTAACAGGTCCAGGGAATCCTGATGTGCCCTCTCATTATCAGCTTCAACATAAGCTGCCACATGGGGTGAGTCGTGACGGATGTCACTAGGAAGAACTGCCTCCGCTCCATAAACCATGGAAAAAAGGTGTGTAACCCGTAGATCTGTTGGGTGTGGTGTTGATGCTCCATAACGTAGAAGGTAACTCCTAACCCAACAACCCGGTGTCCGTTTTAAAGGAACCATAAGCCGGGGTTTAATACCTCGCAAAATTTCTTGATTTGCCCTCTCCGCTTGACCATTAGATTGGGGGTGAGCCACCGATGCTATATCAAGCCGGATGTGCTCACGTTGGCAAAATTCCTCCATCTCTCCCTTTGACAAATTAGTACCATTATTAGTTATAATACTGTATCGAAAGCCAAACCGGAATATCACCTTTTTGATGAACTGAACCGCTGTGGCCGCATCACACTTACTAACTGGCTCTGCTTCCACCCATTTGGTGAATTTGTCAACTTCCACTAACAAGTGGGTCTTTTTGTCCTTGGATCGCTTAAAGGGTCCAACCATATCAAGCCCCCAAGTCGCAAACAGCCAAGTTATTGGAATCATCCTCAACTCCTAAGCCAGAATATGAGCACGGCTTGCAAATTTTTGACAACCGTCACATCTTTTGACTAAATCCTCCGCATTAGCGTGAGCTGTTAACCAATAAAAACCATGGCGAAAAGCTTTAGCTACCAAAGACTTTGAACCAGCGTGGTGGCCACAATCCCCTTCATGGATTTCTCGCAAAATCTCACAACCCTCTTGAGGAGAGACACATCACTGAATTGCCCCTGAGACGCTGTAACGATGTAACTCTCCATTGAGTATGGCCATCAACTTAGAACGCCAGATTATCTGCCGGGCCGAGGTTTCATCCTCCGGTAACTCGCCCCGGTTCATGTAAGCCAGGTATGAGATTGTCCAATCCAGTATGACATGCAAAGCTGCCACCAATTGAGCCTCCGGATCAGGAATAGCCAACTCTTCCTATGTTGGTACCTTGATCGACGGATTATGCAGCACATCAAGAAAGACATTTGGTGGGACCGGTTTACGCTGAGAACCAAGGCGGCTTAAAGCATCCGCCGCTTCGTTCTTTTGCCGGTCTATATGGTCCACCTGATAACCCTTGAAGTGACCAGCCACTGTGTCCACCTCCCGTCGATATGCAACCATGAGTGGGTCTTTAGAATCCCAAGTGTCAGACACCTGTTGAGCCACCAGATCTGAATCCCCAAAGCACTTAACCCGGCTTAAGTTCATCTCCTTAGCCATCCGAAGACCATGGAGTAAGGCCTCATACTCAGCTGCATTGTTAGTATAAGGGAACATTAAACGGAGGACATAAAAAAACTTGTCACCTCGTGGGGAAGTTAGTATGATTCCAGCCCCCGAGCCCTCCAACTGTCTGGATCCATCAAAATGAATAGTCCAATACGTGTTATCTGGCTTTTCCTCTGGTGCCTGGAACTCTGTCCAATCATTGATGAAATCCACAAGCGCTTGGGATTTAATTGTTGTGCGAGGTGTGTATTTGAGCCCGTGAGGTCCAAGCTCAATAGCCCACTTAGCAATCCGGCTAGTTGCTTCTCTGTTTTGAATGATATCTCCCAGAGGGGCTGAACTGACCACTGTGATAGGATGACCCTGAAAATAATGTTTGAGCTTCCGGCTTGCCATAAACACTCCATACACCAGTTTCTGCCAATGTGGATACCTCTGCTTTGATTCAATGAGCACCTCACTGATATAATAATCCGGCCGTTGAACCGGATATTCCTTTCCAGCTTCCTTGCACTCCACCACAATAGCCACGCTAACAGCTCGGGCATTAGCGGCCACATACAGCAATAACGACTCTTTATCGATCGGGGCTGCAAGCACAGGCGGTTCAGCTAACTGCCTCTTCAGATCCTCAAATGCTTTATCAGCCACTTCACTCTAGACAAAATCATCTGTTTTCTTTAACATCTGATATAGAGGGATAGCCTTCTCCCCAAGACGACTATAAACCGGCTCAAAGCCGCAATCCGGCCGACCAAACGTTGAACGTCATTGATACACGCCGGTTTAGCCAAAGATGTAATTGCTGAGATCTTTTCTGGATTAGCCTCAATGCCTCTGTTTGACACCAGAAAACCCAAGAGTTTGCCTGCTGGGACACCAAAGACACACTTTTCCGGATTGAGCATCATCTTGTAAACCCGGAGGTTGTCAAAGGTTTCTCTCAAATCATCTATCAATGTTTCCTCCTTCCTGGACTTTACCACAATATCATCTACATACGCATGAACATTGCGCCCAATCTGCTTATGAAGACAATTCTGAACACAACGTTGATAAGTCGCCTGGGCACTCTTGAGCCCAAAAGGCATAGAGACATAGCAGAAGGCTCCAAAAGGAGTTATAAAAGTCGTCTTCTCCTGGTCCTTAACTGCCATTTTGATATGATGATAACCGGAATAAGCGTCCAGAAAACACAAACTGTCACAACCCGCCGTAGCATCAATAATCTGATCAATACGAGGGAGGGCAAAGGGATCTGCAGGGCAAGCCTTGTTCAAGTCTGTGTAATCTACACACATACGCCAAGTGCCATTTTTCTTAAGAACCAGCACCGGATTAGCCAACCACTCTGGGTGAAAGACCTCCACGATAAACCCTACGGCCAACAACCGAGCTACCTCTTCACCAATAGCCTTGCGCCTTTCTTCATTGAAGCGGCGGAGAAACTGCCGGACCAGTTTAAACTTAGGATCAATGTTAAGTGTGTGCTCAGCGAGTTCCGTCGGTACACCTGGCATGTCAGAAGGTTTCCATGCAAAGATGTCCCAGTTCTCATGGATGAACTCGATGAGCGTGCTTTCCTATTTGGGATCCAGGTTAGTGCTGATGCTGAACTGCTTGGATGAATCGCCAGGAACAAAATCAACCATCTTAGTATTTGTGGCCGATTTAAATTTCAACACCGGATCATGTTCCATAGTTGGCTTTTTCAAAGAAGTCATATCTACCGGATCAACTTGGTCTTTATAAAACTTCAGCTCCTCCGTGGCACAAACCGACTCAGCATAAGCCGCATCACCTTCCTCACATTCCAGAGCGATCTTCCTGCTCCTGTGTACTGTGATGGTCCCCTTATGACCTGGCATCTTAAGCTGTAGATAAACATAACACGGCCTCGCCATGAACTTGGCATAAGCCGGCCGCCCAAACAAAGCGTGATATAGACTTTTGATTTTCACCACCTTAAAAGTCAATGTTTCTGATCTTGAATCATGATCATCTCCAAAAGCCACCTCTAAGGCTATCTTGCCCACTGGATATGCAGACTTACCAGGCACCACACCATGAAAAACGGTGTTTGACGATTTAAGATTCTTATCTGTCAACCCCATATGACGGAAGGTATCATAATATAGAATGTGGATACTACTTCCCCCATCCATGAGTACCTTAGTGAACTTATATCCCCCAACTTGAGGGGCCACCACTAAGGCCAGATGACCCGGATTGCCAACCCGGGGCGGGTGATCCTCTCTACTCCATAAAATGGGTTGCTCAGACCAGCGCAAATACTGCGGCACCGCCGATTCAACAGAGTTCACTACCCTCTTGTGAAGCTTCTGATCACGCTTACACAAGCTAGTGGTGAAGACATGATATTGCCCAATATTTAACTGCTTAGGATTGCTCTAATAACCCGACTGCTGCTGCTAGTTCCCCTGATGGTTGTAACCTCCCTAGTTTCCTTGGTTCCCTTGATTGCTGTGTCCGGTTTGATTGCCCGGAAATCCTGAACCGGAGCTGCCGGCTTTGTAACCCGGCCCGTGGAAACCACCTCTTGAACCGCCGGGCGGGCCATTATCGTACTGAAACATATTGGAGTTCTTGAAATCTCGCATGATAGAACAATCCTTCCAAAGATGCGATGCCGGCTTCTCCTTTGATCCATGCTTTGGACATGGCTGATTTAACATGCGCTCCAAATTGGGGCCTGAACCTCCGCCCCTCTGAGGCTGCTTGCCCTTACGGCGCTGACCATTCTCCTGAGCATTGGTGTTAGCCACAAAGTCCAAATTGTTGTCGGCCTTGCACTTACCATTGTTCCCATGGCCTGCCGGATTATGCTGCTGACCCTTGGTGTTGCCGTTCTTTTTCCCTTTCCCCGGTTGTCCTCCTCTGAGTCAGGGTCTTTGGTATTATCTGAATCGGCGTATTTAACCAAAGAGGCCATAAGCATTGACATATCATTGCAGTGACGTTTGAGCCTTCCTAACTTCTGTTTGAGCGGCAGAAAACGGCAATTGCCCTCCAACGTTAGCACTGCGGTATCTGCATTGATACGATCCGCTGAATGCAAAATAGCAGAGACCCGCTTTACCCAATGGGTCGTGGACTCTCCATCCTCTTGGACACAAGCGGCCAGATCCACAATTGACATGGGCTGCTTACAAGTATCTTTGAAGTTCTGGATAAATCGGTGCTTCAATTCGGCCCATGATCCGACAGAGTTAGTTGGTAAGCTCTTCAGCCAAGTATGAGCTGTTCCTTCCAACATCATGGTGAAGTATTTAGCACATACCGCTTCATCCACATCTGACATCTCCATTGCCATCTCGTAACTTTCAACCCATGCCTCTGGTTGCAGATCAGCGGTGTAATTGGGTACCTTACGAGGTCCTTTGAAATCCTTGGGCAGTCGCACATTACGCAAAGCGGGGGTGAGACACGGCACCCCTAAGGAACTGAATACCACACCTGGCCCTACTGAAGCGGTAGGGTGAACCGGTGTGGGTTGACGGGCTCTGTGCAGAGCTGCTAACTCGGCCTCACGACGTGCGCGACCATGATCCACCACATCCTGCGCATTAGCACCTCCCCCTGTCGGGTTGTGCCCTCGCGGCGAGTTACGGCGACGTGCACTGCTTGACACAGCCGGTTCATCCTCAACGTGCCTGCTATAGCTCCGGCTTGGATGGGGGGGGGTGGAATGAATCCTCTCACGACTGTGCGAATATGCCTGCTGCTGGTTTAGAGCTGTTTGAAGGAGATCTCTGGCCCGTCGTGCCTCAACCGCAACTGGTGATTCGCCGTCGGTTGGGAGGGCTGCCAACCGCGAAGCGGCGGCCACAATGTTGTCCAATGGGTTGGAGTAATGCCCGGGGGGGTGTTGGAACATACTGTGGCACAACGTTGTTCTGACGGGGCGGGTCCATCATGCGCGGCTGAACCGACGCTCCTGTCCCCGGCGCCTCCGTCCGGTTTAATATTGGCTGGTTACTAGTTCCTGCTCCTGGTGTATTGAAGAGATTTCTTGGCTCATAACTCGGCGGGAGATGCGATTGGTATCTTCTTCTCATGACTTCCTCTGAAGCATTCTGATCCAGCCTAAGCCGGTAGGCCTGAGCTTCCAACTCGGCCCGTTCTGTAGCCATCCTAGCGTTCTCTGCCGCTAGGTCCTCTTTAGCCTAAGTTATCTGATATTTCACCTTTGCGATCTCCGCATTGTGCTGATCTCGGGCTGCTGCGTCCATTTCCGCGGCCATCAATGTTGCCAAAGCGTCGAACAAGTCAGATAGAACTTGAGCCGGAGGCAGCGCAGAGCTCCCTGCCCCCACCGGCGTGGCTGTTGCTGAACCGGAGAGCATTGCTGCGGCGGTTGATGAGTGGGGCGCTGATTGTGTACCGGTCATGAAGATAGCGGCCCGGTTTGGCAGATCAGGGGAGTCCGGAATACTGTTGCCCTTGGAACCTCCACTAATCCGGCCATCCTGCAGTTGATAGAGCGATTCGGTTTCTCCAGAAGACTCGTCGCCGGAGCAGACAATGGTTTCTCCATCGGATGCCGGTCCACCCTCATACTCTGATCCATGGATGACACCTACGAAAACATGCTTTTCCATGGGCTGAACCGGGGAAGGGCTTGCACGCTGAGCCATCTCGATGATGTCGGTGCAGGTGTCCGGCTCAGGGCCTGGTTCGCGAATCTTCCGATGAAGACGTGAATCCCACCAAAGGGGACCCGGTACCCGTATTCGATTGAATCGGCCTCGGGGCCCCATCCCGTGTTGTCGATGTAGATCTTGCCGTGACGACTCTTCGTCATCCGGCCCACAGCGTATCCCTTGAGTCCATTAAAGCTGCCCTTTAAGAACTCGAAACCGTCGTGCGATAGCCCCATGGTGGGCGCCAACTATCGTGGGTTTGTCACGACAGATGTCCTTGTGAAAGGACTTAGTCGTGGAGCCATCGCAACGGGTTAGCTTAAAGGGGTTAAACCGGACAAGGGGACACGGGGAGTTTATACTAGTTCAGCCCCTTCGATGAAGGTAAAAGCCTACGTCTAGTTGTGATTGGTATTGCTAGGGTTTCGATGACCAGGGAGCGAATCCACTTTGACTGGCCCTTGAGTTGTTGTTTCCTGTCCTCAAACCGTGGCTGGGTCGTCCCTTTATATACACAGATTGACGCCCGCCGGTTTATAGAGTCCCAAGGCCGGATCATAGAGGTGCCCGGCTTGGTCTCTATTCCTCTAACTTACAATACAAGTTTACATGATAAAGTTGGTTCACAACTACAGGCTTTAATCCATCTTTGGGCCTTGGGCCTTCTTAAAGCGCCTGTATCTTGCCATCTTCATGGGCTTCAATCTTCATGGAGCTAATCCGGCCATGCCTAGCCAGTTTATCTCCAGTAACTATATCCCCAACACAAATCATAGTGGATTAGGAACGCGCGGTTACAAGCAGAGACTCACGAAAGATGTGACCCCGTTGCCCCGTCTCGAGGACTTGCGGCAAGGGCTAGGAATGCCCAGCCACGCCTTGTAATTATCTCACTGTCACCCTCCAGGTCAACCCGTCTCCACATCACTCGCAAATAATCTCGCACGGGTACCCCTCAGGGCCGACCCGTCTTTAGTAACATGGTTCAGTGTAAAGTCACAGTAACCATGTGTCTAACACCAAGGGGAAAACCCAAGGAATCCCCCCCGGTGAATTCCACTCGATGTAATCATCAAGGTGAACATAAGAGGATCCACCCTCGAGGTTCACACTTGAGGGGTTGCACGACAGAGCCGTATTGGAAGTGGTTAAGGAGGAAATCACCTTCGATGACCACGACCTGGTAGCTACACTTCAGAGATCTCATCAGGTGTGATGTATGAGGTTCCACCCTCGGCACTCGATGGTAACTCTGCAGAGTCGAGCAACAAAAGGGGCGTGATGTGATGTGTCAGGGCCTAGACGTCTATTACGTTGATCGAGTCATCAAACATAAACCGGGGCAACTGGGCTAAGGTGGGGGTCACTGATGGACCACTAACCAACCTATACTAAGCAGTTTAGGATAAGCAGGTAAGGTAACAATAAGCAGGTAACAAAAATAGGCTATGCATCAGAGTAGGATCATACAAAAAGCAGTAGCAGTCCTAATGCAAGCATGATAGGGAAAGAAATGGGCGATATCGGAATGCTCAAGGATGGTTTGCTTGCCTGGAAACTCTGCTGAAACGGAAGAAGTGTCGTAGACGTAGTCGATCACAGGGGCAACATCAGTCTTGGGGTCTACCGGAGAGAAGAGGGGGAAGAAACAATCAATATAAAGCAAACATAGCATCACAAAGCATAACGTGGCAATATGTTGTGCCGGGTGTGACCTAACGTAAGGCTACATGGTATAGGTAAAGGGGGAATTCAACCGGGAATGGATTCCTGGTGTTTTGCATTTTCGGACCGATGAACCGGAGGGGGAAAGTTGCGTGTTCGCTATGCTAGGGATGTGTGGCGGACGAACGGGTTGTGTATCCGGATTTGTCTCGTCGTTCTGAGCAACTTTCATGTACAAAGTTTTTCCATCCGAGCTACGGTTTATTTTATATAAATTTTAAAAGATTTAAATCAGTTTTAGGATTTATTTAATTATTTTAATTCAACATTATCCAGAATAGTGTTTGCTGACATCATGCTGACGTCAGCATGACGTCAGCATGACATCAGCAGTCAAACAGTGAGTTGACTAAGTCAAACTGACATATGGGTCCTACTGTCATACACTGTTTAAATAACTAATAGTTAATTAGGTTAATTAGTGACTAGATTAATCTAATCATGATTAATTAAATTAATTAATTCTTTAATTAATTAATTAATTAATTAATTTCTAAATATTTTTAAATTAATTTTAATTTTATAATTTTTAATTTACTGTGGGCGGGTCCCCTCTGTCATAGGCCCAGGGGCGCTAGCGGGCACGGGCACACGTTAACAGGCACCGGGGCGCTGCGGGTTACGGGCTTTGCCTGTGTGGGTGCTTTAGCCCGGCGCCGGCGGCCACGGGCACGGCAAGAACGGAGCGAGGCGGGAGCCGTGGAGGGCGTAGCCGGGCGCGGCCAGAGGCACACGCGCGGGGGGTGGGGGGTGGGGGTGGGGTGACGCCGCGGCGCAGGCGAGCCGGGACGCAGTGGCGAGGCGGCACGCAGCAGAGGAGGTAGTGCAACGGCGGGAGCCGCGACGGGAGGTCGGGGCGTGACGGGCGCGGTCCGGCGCGGGCAATGACGAGCCTGGGCGAAGGGGGCAGAGGCCCGACGAGGCAGGCCGGAGTGTAGTGGGGGGAGCGGCGAGCGACGGTGCGGGTCGAGCGGCGAGCGTGGTGTGGGGCGTGCGTGAGAGGGAGGCTGCGGGCGACAACAGCGGTGCTCGTAGGGGACGGCCGCAGCAGCGAGCAGCTTGGGCGGGGGCAATGCGAGCGGGCGCATGTGGCGCAAGGCGACAGGTGCGCACGGCGCGGGCGCGGGTGATGGCGGGCGAGCAGGGGGCGCGGCGGTTGCGGTGAGCACGCGCGGGCGAGCGCGGTGGCGCGGCGATGGTCGCGGGGCAAGGGTGAGAGGAGGACCGGGGTTCGTAGGGACAGGGCAGTGGGCTCGAGGCGGCTTGGGGGTGGCCGGAATCCGCAACAGCGAGGTGAACGACGTCGGGGACGAAGAGGTCGAGGGCGGCGTCGATGGGGACGAGGCGGTCCAGTGAGTGGGGCTTCGGGGAGGAAGGCGAGGCGTCCAGCGAGCGACGCGCGGCGACGGGGAGGAAGTTCGATGACGGCGCAGCCCGACATGGAGTCAGGGACACCTCCAACGATGGCGATTGGCGTTGGGGCGCCGGGTTCGGCCCGATCTAGACCGGATCGGGAGGGAAGAGGAGTGGGGAGTGAGGGGGAATCGTGCAGGGGAGTGGGTTTGGTCGTTAGGGTTTGGGTCAAGGGGGTGGCCTGTTGGAAATATGCCCTAGAGGCAATAATAAATTAGTTATTATTATATATTTCATTGTTCATGATAATCGTTTATTATCCATGCTAGAATTGTATCGATAGGAAACTCAGATACATGTGTGGATACATAGACAACACCATGTCCCTAGTAAGCCTCTAGTTGACTAGCTCGTTGATCAATAGATGGTTACGGTTTCCTAACCATGGACATTGGATGTCGTTGATAACGGGATCACATCATTAGGAGAATGATGTGATGGACAAGACCCAATCCTAAGCCTAGCACAAAGATCGTGTAGTTTCATTTGCTAAAGCTTTTCTAATGTCAAGTATCATTTCCTTAGACCATGAGATTGTGCAACTCCCGGATACTGTAGGAGTGCTTTGGGTGTGCCAAACGTCACAACGTAACTAGGTGGCTATAAAGGTTCACTACAGGTATCTCCGAAAGTGTCTGTTGGGTTGGCACGAATCGAGACTGGGATTTGTCACTCCGTGTAACGGAGAGGTATCTTTGGGCCCACTCGGTAGGACATCATCATAATGTGCACAATGTGACCAAGGAGTTGATCATGGGATGATGTGTTACGGAATGAGTAAAGAGACTTGCCGGTAACGAGATTGAACAAGGTATCGGATACCGACGATCGAATCTCGGGCAAGTACAATACCGCTGGACAAAGGGAATTGTATACGGGATTGATTAAATCCTCGATCATGTGGAACATGTGGGAGCCAACATGGGTATCCAGATCCCGCTGTTGGTTATTGACCGGAGAGTTGTCTCGGCCATGTCTGCATGACTCCCGAGCCCGTAGGGTCTACACACTTAAGGTTCGATGACACTAGGGTTATAGGGAAAGTATGTACGCGGTTAACGAATGTTGTTCGGAGTCTCAGATGAGATCCCGTACATCACGAGGAGTTCCGGAATGGTCCGGAGGTAAAGATTCATATATAGGAAGTATGGTTTTGGCCACCGGAATTGTTCCGGGCATCACCGATAGTGTACCGGGACCACCGGAGGGGTCCGGGGGTCCACCAGGTGGGGCCACCAGCCCCGGAGGCTTACATGGGCCAATAGTGGGAAGGGATCAGCCCCTAGGTGGGCTGGGGCGCCTCCCACCAACGCCCAAGGCATCCTCAAGGGGAGAGGGGGCAAACCCTAGGCGCAGATGGGCCCTAAGGCCCACCCTAGGTGCGCCCCCCTCTCTCTCCCCCTTGGCCGCCTCCCAGATGGGATCTGGGGGCTGCCGCCACCCCTAGGGAGGGAACACTAGGTGGGGGCGCAGCCCATCCCCTCCCACTATATATACTTGAGCAAAGGGGCAGCCCAGCACACGATTCAATCTCCCTGTTGGCGCAGCCCTACCCCTCTCCCTCCTCGTCTCTCGTAGTGCTTGGCGAAGCCCTGCTGGAGTCCCGCGCTCCTCCACCACCACCACGCCGTCGTGCTGCTGCTGGATGGAGTCTTCCCCAACCTCTGCTTCTCCCCTTGCTGGATCAAGGCATAGGAGACGTCACCGGGTTGTACGTGTGTTGAACACGGAGGTGCCGTCCGTTCGGCACTAGGATTATCGGTGATTTGGATCACGACGAGTACGACTCCATCAACCCTGTTCACTTGAACGCTTCCGCTTAGCGATCTACAAGGGTATGTAGATGCACTCTCCTTCCCTCATTGCTAGATTACTCCATAGATTGATCTTGGTGATGCGTAGAAAATTTTGATTTCTGCTATGTTCCCCAACAGTGGCATCATGAGCTAGGTCTATGCGTAGTTTCTATGCACGAGTAGAACACAAAGCGGTTGTGGGCGTCGATATTGTCAATTTACTTGCCATTACTAGTCTTATCTTGATTCGGCGGCATCGTGGGATGAAGCGGCCCGGACCGACCTTACACGTACTCTTACGTGAGACTGGTTCCACCGACTGACATGCACTAGTTGCATAAGGTGGCTAGCGGGTGTCTGTCTCTCCCACTTTAGTCGGATCGGATTCGATGAAAAGGGTCCTTATGAAGGGTAAATAGAAATTGGCATATCATGTTGTGGTTTTGGCGTAGGTAAGAGACGTTCTTGCGAGAAACCTATAGCAGCCACGTAAAAACTTGCAACAACAATTAGAGGACGTCTAACTTGTTTTTGCAGCATATGCCTTGTGATGTGATATGGCCAGAAGGATGTGATGAATGATATATGTGATGTATGAGATTGATCATGTTCTTGTAATAGGAATCATGACTTGCATGTCGATGAGTATGACAACCGGCAGGAGCCATAGGAGTTGTCTTAATTTATTTATGACCTGCATGTCAACTTAAACGTCATGTAATTACTTTACTTTATTGCTAAAGCATTAGCCATAGTAGTAGAAGTAATAGACGACGAGACAACTTCAAGAAGACACGATGATGGAGATCATGGTGTCATGCCGGTGACAACGATGATCATGGAGCCCCGAAAATGGAGATCAAAAGGAGCAAAATGATATTGGCCATATCATGTCACTATTTGATTGCATGTGATGTTTATCATGTTTTACATCTTATTTGCTTAGAACGACGGTAGCTTAAATAAGATGATCCCTCACTAAAATTTCAAGAAAGGTGTTCCCCCTAACTGTGCACCGTTGCGAAGGTTCGTTGTTTCGAAGCACCACTTGATGATCGGGTGTGATAGATTCTAACATTCGAATACAACGGGTGTAAGACAGATTTACACAGCAAAAACACTTAGGTTGACTTGACGAGCCTAGCATGTACAGACATGGCCTCGGAACACGGAAGACCGAAAGGTCGAGCATGAGTCGTATAGAAGATACGATCAACATGAAGATGTTCACCGATGTTAACTAGTCCGTCTCACGTGATGATCGGACACGGCCTAGTTGACTCAGATCATGTTTCACTTAGATGACTAGAGGGATGTCTATCTAAGTGGGAGTTCATTAAATAATTTGATTAGATGAACTCAATTATCACGAACATAGTCTAAATTGTCTTTGCAAATATGTTGTAGATAAATAGCTCACGTTGTAGCTCCCTGTTTCAATACGTTCCTAGAGAAAGATTAAGTTGAAAGATATTGTAAGCAATGATGCGGACTAGGTCCGTAGTCCGAGGAGTGTCCTCACTGCTACACAGAAGGCTTACGTCTTTGTTGCACCGCTCGATGTGCAAACCCCTACAACGTCGTCTGTGGATGTTGTGAACACCTGACAGACACATCCTGATGACTACTTGATAGTTTAGTGCACCATACTTTACAGCTTAGAATCGGGATTCCAATGACGTTTTGAACGCCATAAGACATATGGGATGTTCCAAGAGCTGAAATTGGGATTTCAGGCTCATGCCCGTGTTGAGAGGTGTGAGACCTCTGACAAGTTCTTTTGCCAACAAGATGGAGGAGAATAGCTCAGCTAGTGAGCATGTGCTCAGAATGTCTGGGTGCTACAATCACTTAAATCAAGTGGGAGTTAAACTTCCAGATAAGATAGTGATTGATAGAGTTCTCTAGCCACTATCACTAAGCTACTAGATCTTTGTGATGAACTATGACATGCAAGGGATGGAGTTGATCCCAGAGCTGTTCGCGGTGCTTAAGACCGCAATAGGTAGAAATCAAGAAGGAGCATCAAGTGTTGATGGTTTAACAAGACCACTGGTTTCACAAGGGCAAGGGCTAGAAGGGAAACTTCATGGATGGCAAACCAGTTGCCGCTCCAGTGAAGGAACCCAAGGTTGAACCCAAACCCGAGACTAAATGCTTCTATTGTAAGGGGAACGGTCACTAGTAGCGGAATTACCCCAAATGCATGGTAGATAAGAAGGCAGGAAACTTCAACAAAGTATATACGTGTTATTAATGTGTACCTCACTAGTACTCCTGGTAGCACCTGGGTATTGGATACCGGTTCAGTTACTACTATTGGTGACTTGAAGCAAAAGCTACGGACTAAACGGAGACTGGCTAAGGGCGAGGTGACGATGTGTGTTGGAAGTGTTTCCAAAGTTGATGAGATCACCATCGCACGCTCCATCTGCCTTCGGGATTAGTATTGAACCTAGATACATGTTATCAGGTGTCTACGTTGAGCACGAATATGATTAGATCATGTTCATTGCAATACGGTCATTCATTTAAGTCAGAGAATAATGGTTATTCTGTTTTACATGAATGATACCTTTCATGGTCATGCACCCTATGTGAATGGTTCATTGAATCTCGGTCGTGGTAATGCACCTGTTCACGCCAAAAGATGTAGAGTTAATAATGATAGTACCACTTTCTCGTGGCACTGCCGCTTAGGTCATATTGGCGTAAGATGCATGAAGAAACTCCATGTCGATGGATGTTTGGAGTCACTTGATTTTGAATCGCTTGACACATGCGAGCGATGCCTCATGGGCAGGATGACTAAGACCCCGTTTTCAGGTACAATGAAATGGGCAGGTGACTTGTTGGAAATCATGCATGCTGATGCGTGTGATCCAATGAGAATTGAAGCGTGTGGTGGATATCGCTATTTTCTCATCTTCACTGACGATTTGGGTAGATATAGGTATATCTACCTAATGAAGCACAAGTCTGAAACGTTTGAAAAGTTCAAGCAATTTCAGAGTGAAGTTAAGAATCATCATAACAAAGAAGATCATATTCCTATGATCTGATCAAAAGGGGATTTTCTGAGTTATGAGTTTGGCAATCACTTAAGACATTGTGGAATTGTTTCACAGTTGAAGCCACCTGGAACACCACAAGGTAATGGTGTGTCCGGACGTTGTAATCAAACCCTATGAGATATGGTGCGATCTATGATGTCTCTTACCAATCTACCGTTTTCATTTTGAGGTTATGCGTTAGACACAGCTGCATTTACTTTAGATAGGACACCATCTAAGTCCGTTGAGACGACGTCGTAATAATATGGTTTGCCAAGAAACCAAAGTTGTCGTTTCTTAATGTTTGGGGCTGCGATGCTTAAGGCTTCAGCCAGAGAAGCTCGAACCCAAAGCGGACAAACACATCTTCATAGGATACCCAAGGGTGACAGTTGGGTATACCTTCTATCTCAGATCCAAGGGTAAATTGTTTGTCACTAAGAACAGGTCCTTTCTCGAGAAGGAGTTTCTCTCGAAAGAATTGAGTGGGAGGAAGATAGAACTTGATGAGGTTGTCGAACCTTTACTTCAACCAGAGAGTGATGCAACACAGAAAGATGTTTTCTGTGGCGCCTACGTCTGTTGAATAGGAAGTTAATGATAGTGATCATGAAGCTTCGGATCAAGTTGCTATCGAACCTCGTAGGTCGACAAGGATATGTACTACTCATAAGTGGTACGGTAATCCTGTCTTAGATATCATGTTGTTAGACAACAATGAACCTATGATCTATGGAGAAGCGATGGTGGGCCCGTATTCCGACAAATGGTTAGAAGCCATGAAATCCGAGATATGATCCATATATCAGAACAAAGTATGGACTTTGGTGGACTTGCCCGATGACCAGCAAGCCATTGAGACAAATGGATCTTTAAGAAGAAGACGGACGTAGGCGGTAATATTACCGTCTATGAAGCTTGACTTGTGGGAAAGAGTCTTTTCACAAGTTCAAGGAGTTGACTACGATGAGAATTCCTCACCCGTAGCGATGCTTAAGTCCGTCGGAATCATGATAGCATTAGCTATATTTTTCGATTATGAAATCTTACAGATGGATGTCAGAACAAGTTTTCTAACCAGTTTTCGTAAGAAAAGTTGTATGTGATACAATAAAAGTTTTTGTCGATCCTAAGGATGCTAAAAGGTATGCTGGCTCCAGCAATCCTTCTATGGACTAGAGCAAGCATCTCGGAATCAGAATATATGTTTTGATGGAGTGATCAAAGCTTTTAGGTTTATACAATGTTTGCTAGAAACTTGTATTTACAAGAAAGTGAGTGGGAGCACTACAACATTTTTGATAAGTATATGTGGATGACATATTGTTGATCCGAAATAATGTAGAATTTCTGGAAAGCATAAACGGTTGTTTGAAGAGTGTTTTTCAAAGGAAGACCTGGATAAAGCTGCTTACATATTGGGCATCAAGATCTATAGAGATAGATCAAGACGCCTGATGGTACTTTCAAAGAACGCACACCTTGACATGTTTTTGAAGGAGTTCAAAATAGATCAGTCAAAGAAGGGGTTCTTACCTGAGTTGTAAGGTGTGAAGTTGAGTAAGACTCAAAGTTTGACCACGGCAGACGAAAGAGAAAGGATGAAGGTCGTCCCCTATGCTTTTGTCATAGGCTCTATACGGTATGCCATGCTGAAGTACCGCACCTGATGTGTGCCTTGCCACATGTCTGGCAAGAGGGTACAAAGGTGATCTAGGAGTAGATAACCAGATAGTGGTCAAAATTATCCTTAGAGGAATAAGGAAATGTTTCTCGGTTATGGAGGTGATAAAGAGTTCGACGTAAAGAGTTACGTTGATGCAAGATTAACACCTATCCGGATAGCTCTGAGTAGAGATACCGGATACGTATAATGGAGCAACAATTTGGAATAGCTCCAAGTGGAACGTGGTAGCAGCATCTATGATATGACATAAAGTTTTGCGAAATACATAGGGATCTGAATATGGCAAGACCCGTTGACTACAACCTCCCTCAGAAGCATAACATGATCAAACCCAGAACCCTTTGAGTGTTTATCACATAGTGATGTGAACTAGATCATTGAGTCTAGTAGACTCTTGGATGTTGGTCACATGGCGATGTGACCTGTGAGTGTTAATCACATGGCGATGTGAACTAGATTATTGACTCTAGTGCAAGTGGGAGACTGTTGGAAGTATGCCCTAGAGGCAATAATAAATTAGTTATTATTATATATTTCATTGTTCATGATAATCGTTTATTATCCATTCTAGAATTGTATCGATAGGAAACTCAGATACATGTGTGGATACATAGACAACACCATGTCCCTAGTAAGCCTCTAGTTGACTAGCTCGTTGATCAATAGATGGTTACGGTTTCCTAACCATGGACATTGGATGTCGTTGATAATGGGATCACATCATTAGGAGAATGATGTGATGGACAAGACCCAATCCTAAGCCTAGCACAAAGATCGTGTAGTTTGTTTGCTAAAGCTTTTCTAATGTCAAGTATCATTTCCTTAGACCATGAGATTGTGCAACTCCCGGATACCGTAGGAGTGCTTTGGGTGTGCCAAACGTCACAACGTAACTGGGTGGCTATAAAGGTTCACTACAGGTATCTCCGAAAGTGTCTGTTGGGTTGGCACGAATCGAGACTGGGATTTGTCACTCCGTGTAACGGAGAGGTATCTCAGGGCCCACTCGGTAGGACATCATCATAATGTGCACAATGTGACCAAGGAGTTGATCACGGGATGATGTGTTACGGAACGAGTAAAGAGACTTGCCGGTAACGAGATTGAACAAGGTATCGGATACCGACGATCGAATCTCGGGCAAGTACAATACCGCTGGACAAAGGGAATTGTATATTGGATTGATTGAATCCTCGACATCGTGGTTCATCCGATGAGATCATCGTGGAACATGTGGGAGCCAACATGGGTATCCAGATCCCGCTGTTGGTTATTGACCGGAGAGTTGTCTCGGCCATGTCTGCATGACTCCCGAGCCCGTAGGGTCTACACACTTAAGGTTCGATGACACTAGGGTTATAGGGAAAGTATGTACGCGGTTAACGAATGTTGTTCGGAGTCTCGGATGAGATCCCGGACATCACGAGGAGTTCCGGAATGGTCCGGAGGTAAAGATTCATATATAGGAAGTATGGTTTTGGCCACCGGAATTGTTCCGGGCATCACCGGTAGTGTACCGGGACCACCGGAGGGCCCGGGGGTCCACCAGGTGGGCCACCAGCCCCAGAGGCTTACATGGGCCAATAGTGGGAAGGGATCAGCCCCTAGGTGGGCTGGGGCGCCTCCCACCAAGGCCCAAGGCGTCCTCAAGGGGAGAGGGGGCAAACCCTAGGCGCAGATGGGCCCTAAGGCCCACCCTAGGTGCGCCCCCCTCTCTATCCCCCTTGGACACCTCCCAGATGGGATCTGGGGGCTGCCGCCACCCCTAGGGAGGGAACCCTAGGTGGGGGCGCAGCCCCTCCCCTCCCCCTATTATACTTGAGCAAAGGGGCAGCCCAACACACGATTCAATCTCCCTGTTGGCGCAGCCCTACCCCTCTCCCTCCTCGGTTCTTGTAGTTCTTGGCGAAGCCCTACTGGAGTCCCGCACTCCTCCACCACCACCACGCCGTCGTGTTGCTGCTGGATGGAGTCTTCCCCAACCTCTCCTTCTCCCCTTTCTGGATCAAGGCGTAGGAGACGTCACCGGGTTGTACGTGTGTTGAACACGGAGGTGCCGTCCGTTCGGCACTAGGATCATCGGTGATTTGGATCACGACGAGTACGACTCCATCAACCCCGTTCACTTGAACGCTTCCGCTTAGCGATCTACAAGGGTATGTAGATGCACTCTCCTTCCCTTGTTGCTAGATTACTCCATAGATTGATCTTGATGATGCGTAGAAAATTTTGATTTCTGCTACGTTCCCCAACATGGCCTTGTAGGCCAGAGAGGGGGCGGTTGGGCCGTCCGGTTGGCTAGCTGAGCCGGATGGCCCAATGTGGGGGAGGGGCTTTTCTTTGTTTTAAATTTTTATAACTTTCCCTTTAACTTTTTTGTTTATTAAATTTAGTCGCTGCTTTGTATTTTCTTTTAGTAACAAATGAGTTTTGTTTTGAACAAAACTTGGCATATAACTCTAACACAATATAATGAGATGGAAACAAAAAGTATGGAGTGAAAAGGAGATGTCTAACCATTTATAGAAATTGAAACGGCCAATTTTAAATGCTGCTAGACCACTAAATAATTTTCAGGGGTACTTTGGGAATCCAAAATAGGTTGTTTCCAACATGACAAATATCTAGGGATTATTTGCCACACCTTGAACATTTTTAATTTGAAGTTTGACAAATTTGAAATTTGACTTTCGATTGGATTTTAATTTGAATGGTGATTTGGATCAAGTGAAGGTCAGCAACAGTAACATGATGACATGGCACCATTAGCAGGGGATTATTGTAGCATGACACTGGGGGTGTTACACTCCTCATGCTTCAAATTTGTTACACAACGGTTACCATACATCCATGCTACGGGACTTGCAAACTTCAACACAAGTATTTCTCAAATTCACAACTACTCAACTAGCATGGCTCTAATATCACCATCTTCATATCTCAAAACAATCATAAAGAATCAAACTTCTTATAGTATTCAATGCACTTTACATGAAAGTTTTTATTATATCCCTCTTGGATGCCTATCATATTAGGACTAAATTCATAACCAAAGAAAATTACCATGCTGTTCTAAACACTCTCAAAATAATATAAGTGAAGCATGAGAGTTCATCTATTTCTTTAAAATAAAACCACCGTCGTGCTCTAAAAAGATATAAGTGAAGCACTAGAGCAAATGACAAACTACTCCAAAAGCTATAAGTGAAGATCAATGAGTAGTCGAATAATTATGTAACTATGTGAAGACTCTCTAACATTTAAGAATCTCAGATCTTGGTATTTTATTCAAACATCAAGCAAAAAAAAAGAAAATAAAATGACGCTCCAAGCAAAACACATATCATGTGGTGAATAAAAATATAGCTCCAAGTAAAGTTACCGATGAACAAAAACGAAGGAGGGGATACCATCCGGGGCATCCCCAAGCTTAGGCTCTTGGTTGTCCTTGAATATTACCTTGGGGTGCCTTGGGAATCCACAAGCTTAGGCTCTTGCCACTCCTTATTCCACAGTCCATCGAATCTTTACCCACAACTTGAAAACTTCACAACACAAAACTTAACAGAAAACTCGTAAGCTCCGTTAGTATAAGAAAATAAATCACCACTTAGGTACTGTTGTGAACTTATTATAAATTCATATTGGTGTAATATCTACTGTATTCCAACTTCTCTATGGTTCATACCCTCCGATACTACTCATAGATTCATCAAAATAAGCAAACAACACAATGAAACAGAATCTGTCAAGAATAGAACAGTTTGTAGTAATCTGGAGATTTCGAATACTTCTGTAACTCCAAAAATTCTAAAAAATAAGGACGACCAATATAAAAAGTATATTGATCTACTGCAGTTGGAATTGGCATTTTATCGCTCTCTGGTAAAAAATGATAATTATTCTCGTGAGCGCATGCTTTCTGTTTTATCAACAAGATCAAACAACAATCACCCAAGAAGATCCTAAAGGCTTTACTTGGCACAAACACTAATTAAAACATAAAAAGCCCAATCATAACAGAAGCTAGATGAACTATTTATTACTAAACAGGAACAAAAAGCAAATGACAAAAATAAAATTGGGTTGCCTCCCAACAAGCGCTATCGTTTAACGCCCCTAGTTAGGCATGATGATTTCAATGATGCTCACATAAAAGATAAGAATTGAAACATAAAGAGAGCATCATGAAGAATATGACTAGCACATTTAAGTCTAACCCACTTCCTATGTATAGGGATTTTGTGAGCAAACAATTTATGGGAACAAGAATCAACTAGCATAGGAAAGCAAAACAAGCATAATTTCAAGATTTTAAGCACATAGAGAGGAAACTTGATATTATTGCAATTCCTACAAGCATATATTCCTCCCTCATAATAATTTTCAGCAGCATCATGAATGAATTTAACAATATAACTATCACATAAAGCATTCTTTTCATGAGCCACAAGCATAGAATTTTTATTACTCTCCACATAAGCAAAATTCTTCTCATTCGGAATAGTGGGAGTATCATAAGAAACTCGAATACTATAAATTGTTTCCACATTAAAAGAGTAATGTTCGGGAAAAGGGTAATCATAATCATGACAAGTTTTGTAAATATAATCATCACTACTTTTTATAACATAAGTATCATCACAATAATCATCATAAGTAGCAACTTTGTTCTCATCATAATCAATTGAAACCTCTTCCAAGGTAGTGGAATCATTACTAAATAAAGTCATGACCTCTCCAAATCCACTTTTATAATTATCACAATAAGATTCAACATCCTCCAAAATAGTGAAATCATTACTTCCTAAAGTTGACACTCTTCCAAACCCACTTTCATCAATATAATCATCATAAATAGGAGGCATGCTATCATCGTAATAAATTTGCTCATCAAAACTTGGGAGGTTAAAAATATCATCTTCATAAAACATAGCATCCCCAAGCTTGGTACAAACATGAATTGAAATAGATAAATTCTCAAACATGTCATTCTCATCAAACATAGCATCCCCAAGCTTGGGCCTTTGCATATCATAAGCATAATCACTCTCATCATTAAAAGTATGGATAGCACCAATAGTATAGCAATTATCATCATCACAATGAGTAATAGGAGCAACATCATTTGGGAGGGATACCTTTTTACCTTTTCTTCTTCATCTTTTCTTTTTCTTCTTCACATTATGTATGGGTTTAATCCTCTTTTTGGAGCTCCTTATTAATGAGATTGGTTGAATAGAAGGCTCCTCCTCGTTACCTGATTCATCATAAGAAAGAATAGGAGGATATTGGGAAGTCTCTTCCCTTTCATTAGTATTATCTTCATCTTCTATTTGTTTTCTTGTCTTTATTTAATTAGCAATATAAGGATTTTCAATGCAATTCACCGCACAATACATATAAATTTCCTCTAGATCAAAATCAAGAACTTTATCAAGGACAAATTCTGCAAGATCCTTAGTTATATGTTTCATTTCTTCATAACCCATAAGCAAACTAAGTTTGTTATGATGTGCAAGGAAAATCAAGTCATCACAATTTTTGGACACGATTCGATCATGAAACAATTTGCATTGGAGATTTAAATGCCCACGTTCATTGCAAAGTTCACAAGGATGGCTAAGAAAATTTAAATTTTTAGCACAAACATCTAGCCTTTCTTGCAACCATTTAGTTTCTAAATACTTATGCCTCTTGCAAAATCTATCTTCCCTATTTGGTGTGTACTTGCAAACTCTATGCACTCCACAAAAATTGACATGCTTATAAGAGACATTTTCATCATGACTAGTGCAATCATCACCAATACTATGGATATTCGAAGAGTTTGTACTAACAACATTGTAAACATGCTCATCATTCAAAGATTTAGTGCCAAACATTTTAATGCATTCTTCTTCTAGCACTTGGGCACAATTTTCCTTTCCATCATTTTCACAAAAGATATTAAAAAGATGAAGCATATGAGGCACCCTCAATTCCTTTTTTTGTAGTTTCTTTTATAAAATAAACTAGTGATAAAACAAGAAACTAAAAGATTCGATTGCAAGATCTAAAGATATACCTTCAAGCACTCACCTCCCCGGCAACGGCGCCAGAAAAGAGCTTGATGTCTACTACACAACCTTCTTCTTGTAGACGTTGTTGGGCCTCCAAGTGCAGAGGTTTGTAGGACAGTAGAAAATTCCCCTCAAGTGGATGACCTAAGGAATCAATCCATGGGAGGCGTAGGATGAAGATGGTCTCTCTCAAGCAACCCTGCAACCAAATAACAAAGAGTCTCTTGTGTCCCCAACACACCCAATACAATGGTAAATTGTATACGTGCACTAGTTCAGTGAAGAGATGTTGATACAAGTGCAATATGGATGGTAGATATAGGTTTTTGTAATCTGAAAATATAAAAACAGCAAGGTAACTAATGATAAAAGTGAGAAAAAATGGTATTGCAATGCTAGGAAACAAGGCCTAGGGTTCATACTTTCACTAGTGCAAGTTCTCTCAACAATAATAACATAATTTGATCATATAACTATCCCTCAACATGCAACAAAGAGTCACTCCAAAGTCACTAATAGCGGAGAACAAACGAAGAGATTATTGTAGGGTACGAAACCACCTCAAAGTTATCCTTTCTTATCGATCTATTCAAGAGTCTGTAGTAAAATAACACGAAGCTATTCTTTCCGTTCGATCTATCCTAGAGTTCGAACTAGAATAACACCTTAAGACGCAAATCAACCAAAACCCTAATGTCACCTGGATACTCCAATGTTACCTCAAGTATCCATGGGTATGATTATACGATATGCATCACACAATCTCAGATTCATCTATTCAACCAACACAAAGACCTTCAAAGAGTGCCCCAAAGTTTCTACCAAAGAGTCAAGACAAAAATGTGTGCCAACCCCTATGCATAAGTTCACAAGGTCACGGAACTTGCAAGTTGATCACCAAAACATACATCAAGTGGATCACGTGAATATCCCATTGTCACCACAGATAAGCACATGCAAGACATACATCATGTGTTCTCAAATCCTTAAAGACTCAATCCAATAAGATAACTTCAAAGGGAAAAATCAATCCATTACAAGAGAGTAGAGGGGGAGAAACATCATAAGATCGAACTATAATAGCAAAGCTCGCAGTACATCAAAATCGTGCCATATCAAGGACACGAGAGAGAGAGAGAGAGAGATCAAACACATAGCTACTGGTACATACCCTCAGTCCCGAGGGTGAACTACTCCCTCCTTGTCATGGAGAGCGCCGGGATGATGAAGATGGCCACCGGTGATGGATGCCCCCTCTAGCAGGGTGCGAGAACGGGTCTAGATTGGTTTTCAGTGGCTACAGAGGCTTGCAGCGGTGGAACTACCGATCTAGGTTATTTTTTGGAGGTTTCTATATTTATAGGAGTTTTTGGCATAGGTGTCACATCAGGGGGGTCTCCGAGTCATCCACGAGATAGGGGGACGCGCCCAAGGGGGTAGGGCATGCCCCCACCCTCGTGGATGGCTCGGGACTCTTCTGGCCCAACTGTTTTACTCTGGGGCTTCTTTTGGTCCATAAAAGATCATCAAAAATTGGCATGTCAATTGGACTCCGTTTGGTATTCCTTTTCTGTAGAACTCAAAAACAAGGAAAAACAGAAATTGGCACTGGGCTCTAGGTGAATAGGTTAGTCCCAAAAATCATATAAAATAGCATATAAATGTATATAAAACATCCAAGATGGATAATATAATAGCATGGAACAATCGAAAATTATATATACGTTGGAGACGTATCAATTGTTGGGGAACGTAGCAGAAATTCAAAATTATCCTACGTGCCACCAAGATCTATCTATGGAGAAACCAGCAACGAGGGGAAGGAGAGTGCATCTACATACCCTTGTAGATCTCTATGCGGAAGCGTTCAAGAGAACGGGGTTGAAGGAGTCGTACTCGTCGTGATCCAAATCACCGGAGATCCTAGTGCCGAACGGACGGCACCTCCGCGTTCAACACACGTACAGCCCGGTGACGTCTCCCATGCCTTGATCCAGCAAGGAGAGATGGAGAGGTTGAGGAAGACTCCATCCAGCAGCAGCACAACGGCGTGGTGGTGGTGGAGGAGCGTGGTACTCCAGCAGGGCTTCGCCAAGCACCGCAAGAGACGAGGAGGAGAGAGGTAGGGCTGCGCCAGGGAGAGATCAAATCGTGTGTCTTGGGCAGCCCAAAACCCCCACTATTTATAGGAGAAGGGGAGGAGGGTGCCCCCCCTCTAGGGTTCCCACCCCTAGGGGGCGGCAGCCCTAGATGGGAAGGAGGGGGGGCAAGAGGGGGAGAGGGGGGCGCGCCCTAGGGTGGGCCTTAGGCCCATCTGCGCCTAGGGTTTCCCCTTTCTCCTCCTAGCTACGCCTTGGGCCTTGTGGGAGGCGCACCAGCCCACTCAAGGGCTGGTCCCTTCCCACTCTTGGCCCATGCAAGCCTCCGGGGCTGGTGGCCCCACTTGGTGGACCACCGGGACCCTCCCGGTGGTCTCGGTACGTTACCGATAAAACCCGAAACTTTTCCGGTGACCAAAACAGGACTTCCCATATATAAATCTTTACCTCCGGACCATTCCGGAACTCCTCGTGATGTCCGGGATCTCATCCGGGACTCCGAACAACATTCGGTAACCACATACAAACTTCCTTTATAACCCTAGTGTCATCGAACCTTAAGTGTGTAGACCCTACGGGTTCGGGAACCATGCAGACATGACCGAGACGTTCTCCGGTCAATAACCAACAGCGGCATCTGGATACCCATGTTGGTTCCCACATGTTCCATGATGAACTCATCGGATGAACCACGATGTCGAGGATTCGATCAATCCCGTATTCAATTCCCTTTGTCTAGCGGTATTGTACTTGCCCGAGTTTCGATCGTCGGTATCCCGATACCTTGTTCAATCTCGTTACCGGCAAGTCTCTTTACTCGTTCCGTAACACATCATCCCGTGATCAACTCCTTGATCACATTGTGCACATTATGATGATGTCCTACCGAGTGGGCCCAGAGATACCTCTCCATTTACACGGAGTGACAAATCCCAGTCTCGATTCATGCCAACCCAACAGACACTTTCGGAGATACCTGTAGTGTACCTTTATAGCCACCCAGTTATGTTGTGACGTTTGGCACACCCAAAGTATTCCTACGGTATCCGGGAGTTGCACAATCTCATGGTCTAAGGAAATGATACTTGACATTAGAAAAGCTTTAGCATACGAACTACACGATCTTTGTGCTAGGCTTAGAATTGGGTCTTGTCCATCACATCATTCTCCCAATGATGTGATCCCGTTATCAACGACATCCAATGTCCATGGTTAGGAAACCGTAACCATCTATTGATCAACGAGCTAGTCAACTAGAGGCTTACTAGGGACATGGTGTTGTCTATGTATCCACACATGTATCTGAGTTTCCTATCAATACAATTCTAGCATGGATAATAAACGATTATCATGAACAAGGAAATATAATAATAACTAATTTATTATTGCCTCTAGGGCATATTTCCAACATCAATACACCAGTATGTATTATTTCGAACAAGTCTTTTGCTCGCTCCATTGTTCCAGAGAACAAAGTCTTAGTCATCTTTTCCATGAGGCATGGTTCGCAAGCATCAAGTGATTCATAATCAAGTGATTCCAAAATCCCATCAGCATGGAGTTTCTTCATGCGCTTTACACCAATATGACCTAAACGACAGTGCCACAAATATGTTGCACTATCATTATCAACATGGCATCTTTTGGCATCAATATTTTGAATATGTGTATCACTACGATCGAGATTCAGTAAACCATTCACCTTGGGTGTATGACCACAGAATGTTTTATTCATGTAAACAGAATAACAATTATTCTTTGACTTAAATGAATAATCGTATTGCAATAAACATGATCCAGTCATATTATGCTCAACGCAAACACCAAATAACATTTATTTTAGGTTCAACACTAATCCGGAAGGTAAAGGGAGTGTGCGATGGTGATCTTATCAACCTTTGGAATTATTTCCAACATACATCGTCACCTAGCCCTCAACTAGTCTTTGTTCATTTTGTAACTCCTATTTTGAGTTAATAATCATAGCAACTGAACCAGTATCAAGTACCCAGGGGTTACTATGAACACTAGTAAAGTACACATCAATAACATGTATATCATATATACTTTTGTGCACTCTGCCATCCTTCTTATCTGCCAAGTATTTGGGGTAGTTCCACTTCCAGTGACCACTCCCTTTGCAGTAGAAGCACTCAGTCCCAGGCTTAGGTCTAGCTTTGGGTTTCTTCACGGGAGTGGCAATTTGCTTTCCATTCTTTCTCAAAGTTCCATTTCTTTTCCTTTGCCCCTTTTCTTGAAACTAGTGGTCTTGTTAACCATCAACACTTGATGCTCTTTCTTGATTTCTACCTTCACTGATTTTTAGCATCGTGAAGAGCTCGGGAATCATTTTCGTCATCCCTTGCATATTATAGTTCATCATGAAGTTCCAGTAACTTGGTGATAGTGACTAGAGAACTCTGTCAATCACTATCTTATCGGGAAGATTAACTCCCACTTTATTCAAGCGATTGTAGTATTCAAACATTCTGAGCACATGATCACTAGTTGAGCTATTTTCCTCCATCTTGTAGGCAAAGTACTTGTCAGAGCTCTCATACCTCTCGACTCAGGCATGAGTCTGAAATACCAATTTAAGCTCTTGGAACATCTTATATGCTCCATGGCGTTCAAAACATTTTTGAAGTCCCGGTTCTAAGCCATAAAGCGTGGCACACTAAACTATCAAGTAGTCATCATACCGAGCTTGCCAAACGTTCATAATGTCTGCATCTACTCCTGCAATAGGTCCTTCACCTAACGGTGCATCAAGGACATAATTTTTTGGTGCAGCAATTAGGATAATACTCATATCACGGACCCAATCCGCATCATTGCTACTATCATCTTTCATCTTATTTTCTATAGGAACATATCAAAAATAAAATAGGGGAGCTATATGCGAGCTATTGATCTACAACATAGATATGCAAAAACTATCAGGACTAAGTTCATGATAAATTAAAGTTCAATTAACCATATTACTTAAGAACTCCCACTTAGATAGACATCCTTCTAGTCATCTAAAAGATCACGTGATCCATATCAACTAAACCATGTCCGATCATCACGTGAGATGGAGTAGCTTTCAATGGTGAACATCACTATGTTGATCATATCTACTATATGATTCATGCTCGACCTTTCGGTCTCAGTGTTCTGAGGCCATATCTGCATATGCTAGGCTCGTCAAGTTTAACCCGAGAATTCTGCGTGTGCAAAACTGGCTTGCACTCATTGTATGTGAACGTAGAGCTTATCACACCCAATCATCACGTGGTGTCTCGGCACGACGAACTGTATCAATGGTGCATACTCAGGGAGAACACTTGTACCTTGAAATTTAGTGAGAGATCATCTTATAATGCTACCGTCGTACTAAGAAAAATAAGATGCATAACAGATAAATATCACATGCAATCAAAATAAGTGATATGATATGGCCATCATCATCTTGTGCCTTTGATCTCCATCTCCAAAGCACCGTCATGATCACCATCGTCACCGGCTTGACACCTTGATCTCCATTGAAGCATCGTTGTCATCTTGCCAACTATTGCTTCTACGACTATCGCTACCGCCTAGTCATAAAGTAAAGCAATTACATGGCGATTGCATTTCATACAATAGAGCGAAAACCATATGGCTCCTGCCAGTTGCCGATAACTTTTACAAAACATGATCATCTCATACAACAATTTATATATCATCACGTCTTGACCATATCACATCACAGCAAGCCCTGCAAAAATAAGTTAGACGTCCTCTACTTTGTTGTTGCAAGTTTTACATGGCTGCTATGGGCTTCTGGCAAGAACCGTTCTTACCTACGCATCAAAACCACAACGATTTTTCGTCAAGTGTGCTGTTTAACCTTCAACAAGGATCGGGCGTAGTCATACTCGATTCAACTACAGTTGGGGAAACAGACACCCACTAGCCACCTGTGTGCGAAGCACGTCGGTAGAACCAGTCTCATGAACGCGGTCATGTAACGTCGGTCTGGGCCAGTTCATCCAACAATACCGCTGAATCAAAGTTTGACATGCTGGTAAGCAGTATGACTATTATCGCCCACAACTCTTTGTGTTCTACTCGTGCATATAACATCTACGCATAGACCTGGCTCGGATGCCACTGTTGGGCAACATAGTATTTCAAAAGAATTGCCTACGATCACGCAATCCTTATCTAGGAGAAGCATAGCAACGAGCGGGGAGAGTGTGTCAACGTACCCTCATAGACCAAAAGTGGAAGCATTTAGTAACACGGTTGATGTAGTCGACCGTCTTCGCGATCCAACCAATCCATGTACAGAACACATGGCACCTTCGCGATCCACACACGTTCAACTCGGCAACGTCCGTCAAACTCTTGATCCAGTTAAGGCCGAGGGAGAGGTTCGTCAGCACGACGGCGTGGCGATGGTGATGATGAAGTTATCGGCGCAGGGCTTCGCCTAAGCACTACGACGATATGACCGAGGTGTGTAACTGTGGTGGGGGGCACCGCACATGGCTAAAAGATCAACTTGTGTGTCTATGGGGTGCCCCTGGCCACGTATATAAAGGAGGGAGGGAGAGAGGAGGCCGGCCTGGTTGGGTGCGCCAAGGGGGAGTCCTACTTGGACTCCTAGTCCAAGTAGGATTTGGCCCCCCTTTTCCTATATTCCACCGGAGGGAAAGGGAAGGGAGAGAGAGAGGGGGAAGGAAAGAGGGGGGCCGGCCCCCACCCCTAGTCCAATTCGGGTTGGGCAAGGGGAGGGCGTGCCCCTCTCTTGTGGCCCTTTCTCTTCTCCTCCAATAAGGCCCACTAGGCCCAATACTTCTCCCGGGGGGTTCCGGTAACCTCCCGGTACTCCGCAAAAATGCCCGAACCACTCGGAACCATTATGATGTCCAAATGCAACCGTCCAATATATGAATCTTTATGTCTCTAACATTTCGAGACTCCTCGTCATGTCTGTGATCTCATCCGGGACTCCAAACAAACTTCGATCATCAAATCACATAACTCATAATACAAATCGTCATCGAACGTTAAGCGTGCGGACCCTATGGGTTCGAGAACTATGTAGACATGATCGGGACACATCTCCAGTCAATAACCAATAGCGGAACCTGGATGCTCATATTGGCTCCTACATATTCTATGAAGATCTTTAGCGATCAAACCGCATAACAACATACGTTGTTCCCTTTGTCATCGGTATGTTACTTGCCCGAGATTCGATCGCCGGTATCATCATACCTAGTTCAATATCGTTACCGGCAAGTCTCTTTACTCATTCTGTAATGCATCATCCCGCAACTAACTCTTTAGTCACATTGCTTGCAAGGCTTATAGTGATGAGCATTATCGAGAGGGCCCAGAGATACCTCTCCGATACTCAGAGTGACAAATCCTAATCTTGATCTATGCCAACTCAACAAACACCATCAGAGACACCTATAGAGCATCTTTATAATCACCCAATTACATTGTGACGTTTAATAGCACACAAGGTGTTCCTCTGGTATTCAGGAGTTGCATAATCTCATAGTCATAGGAACATGTATAAGTCATGAAGAAAGACATAGAAATAAAACTAAACGATCATTATGCTAAGCTAACAGATGGGTCTCGTCCATCACATCATTCTCTAATGATGTGATCCCGTTCATCAAATGACAACACATGTCTATGGTTAGGAAACATAACCATCTTTGGTTAACGAGCTACTCAAGTAGAGGCATACTGGGGACACTGTGTTTGTCTATGTATTCACACATGTATCAAGTTTCCGGTTAATACAATTCTAGCATGAATAATAAAAATTTATCATGATATAAGGAAATATAAATAACATATTTATTATTGCCTCTAGCGCATATTTCCTTCAGATGGCGCATGCACAACTGGGCGACGACAACCTTCTGATCTATGCCGGTACGACCGGCGGTGTACTGGAGGTCGATGCCGACCACCTTGTACTTGTCTCAAGCAAGCAACTACTCAACGTTGTTGATGTAGTCGTCCACCACGGCCGGGTCGATGGTGTACACCATCGAGAGATCCACCTCCCTCGCATGGGTCTCCACTCTATGCTCGCCGAACTCAATTGGAGCGACGCTACACATCCCCTCTCTATGTGTTGTCGTGGGTGTGCTTGTTGTGTTATGGGGTGCGATCGAAAGATTAAAGAGACTAAGGTTATAATGGCCGCGGGAATTAAAGGGGAAGCCGGGTGGCCAGGAATATCGGCAGGCCCTAATGGCAGTCCTAATTCGCAGCGCGTAACTCCATCACATGGCAACGCGCGTGACGCAACCACATGCATATGGGGCTCTCGACGTGATCATGCGCACGCCCAGCCGCTGGTAGAGTGCGCGCAGAGGGACGCGAGCAGAGCGCTCCGCTGTCACCTCAACGAAGAGCAACCGTATATATATATATATATATAGCAGTTGAACACGCAAGGAAAACCAGTCCACAAGTCGAGCGCGCCGACGGACGCGAGCGGAGTGCGCTGCGATGCCTAACGACAAGCAGAGCTTGCTGAGGGACGCGAGAAGAGGCCGCACAGTGATACGTGGCAAATAAGACAAACTGTGTGAGCGATGTCGGAGACATCAAGCACGAATCAGATTAGAGTTGCATGTGCGATACATGGCATACAGTTTATCCATCCGAGCTGTTTGTGATGGAAAAAGCCGTATATAGTGCTCCGTCCTATTAGTTGAATTAACCTCGAGGTCCATGTTTTGGAAACATGTCATAAAGTAACGGGATAGACCTTCATTCAAGCCAATCAACATGTGTTCAAAAAACAAAAATTATCAAAAAGTAACGAGATAGACACTGGCAGCACAACTTATAAATTGAAGGATGGAGTACTAGTTACTGTGATGCATATAATTAAGCAAAGGGACTGCACATGTCTGTATTGATTGGAACGAGAATGCAATAGCACAATAAGAATTAAGGCCACAATGATGCGATAGCAGTGGTGGTTACAGGAGGCAAGAAGAAAGGTGCATCCACCAACGTATGACATCCTCTTCCTCAACTTAGTGTGCCGGGCCACCGACCGGCGGCTAAGGAGCAGCGGCTTTTGTGGCGAGGTCAAGGTGCTTCTCAGCAAAGGCATCCAAGGCTTCTAGTCGGTTGAAGAAGTCCAACGTCATAGCATCCTCACTGGCCTTGTAGATACCTATGTACACAATTCGCTCGTACACGTGAATGTGTAGGTTGACAAATTCTTGTAGGGTGAGGCGCCTGGCGGCGAGCACGACCTCCAGGTGGACATTCTTCTTAGCGTCGGCGGGCAGTCGCAGGGCCACCAGTGCTTGAAAGAGGTTCCGACCATGGAGGTCAATTAGGGTGGCAGGCAAAGAGGAGCCTAGGCGCGTGGGCTAGAGGAGTACGGCGATGTCGTCCGCGAGCTTCTTGACGACTGTGAACTTGTTGGTGGCGGCATTGACGGCGGCCATCGACCAGCTAGTCGCCAACACCGTGTGGAGACGATCCTCGGTGCCATGCCGCAGGCCGACGTCGTGGACCATCTGGCACAGCCGTTGGCCGCTCGCGCGCATCGCCGCCATGGGTCTGGAGTGAGCACTTTTGCACTTATTATTGTAGGTGCTTAGGCAAATGCTTAGGTGCGTACAATGTGGTACATGCATTGGAATGGAGAGGGGCCTTTATATGAGTGCAAACCGCGTTGCATTCACATCGTGTTGCCTGTTTTCCCGGTCCTCCTCCCATTACTTCCCTCATGCATTCACAAGATGCTAATTGAAGGAGGATGCATCATTGGCCGTTCAACATTTCGGGAACCGCTACCCTCTCCCTCGTCTGCATTAAAGCCGTATCGGGAACTGCATCGCCTGCTGTCAAATCAAATAGTACTGCACCGCTTGCTGCATGCCCGGCTGAACACGCCTCCTCGCCTCCATCTATGCTTAATTACTGAATTTTAGTTGCAAAAATTAGATATTGCTAGTGATTTTTAGCTTCATATTTTGACAAATCGCAGTTTGTAAATCTTACCAATTTTTTTGTAAGTGGTTGCATACGGGTCATCCAAAAGAACCGTTTGCGTACAAGCGATGCACAAATCCTGTTCTCACTTTGCATACGGGTGTTCTATCTAAAACGTTTGCAATCAAGAGCCATTAAAACCTATAGCCATTAAAACCAAGACACGTGGTGGCACATGAATGGTTAACAGAACGCACATGGTTTGAATTATACCAATGTTTGAGATATTAAAGTGTCAACTACTTTTTCAAAATGCCTTAGTTGGCTGTTATTCGAGTGTGCCTTCTCTCAAAATGGACACGAAAAATACCAAAACATGCCGGGTGCCATTCCATGATAGCATGCCAAGTTTCATGAATTTCAGATGAGTTTTGGATTTACTAGAATTTTAAAACAAAGTATCTCAACATTTTGCCGGCAATCAACGGTGCTCTCGTGTTTGAAATTCATTTCCATTTCTTGCATTGGACCTAAGCATGCACCCAAGGACAAAGATTTGAATTTTCAACCAATTTATATGCACTGGAGCATGAGCATGTAGTTCAAATTTGAATTATGCACATAAATGCATTGAAAACTCAGTTAATGCATAAAAATGTCCAAACGAACCCCGAAAAATCAAAAAAATTGACACAACACCCATGTTGTTCTATGTTGACATGAGAAAAATTGTGAAAGCAATAAGAGGCAATGGATATCGTTTCGTCCCCAAAGGTGGGACGTTCCCTATCGAAACCATCATGCTTGTTGTGAAAAGCTCTAGTTTGTGAGAAGCATATACCCAAACCTGCCCCAAATGGGACAAAAAATTTACCATGATAGGTTGATGCCACTCCATGATAGCATGCCAAGTTTCATGAATTTCAGATGAGTTTTGGATTTACTAGAATCTAAAAACGAAGTATCTCAATGTTTGCAGCTGAGTGATGGTGGCAGGGTGTTTGACATTCATTCCCATTTCTTGCATGGGACCTAAGCATGCAACCAAGGACACACATTTGAATTTCAACCAATTTATATACATTAGAGCATGTGCATGTAGTTCAAATTTGAACTATGCACATGAATGCATTGCAAACTCAGTTAATGCATAAAAATGTCGAAACGAACCACGAAAATCCCAAAAATTGACAGAACACTCCTGTTGTTCCATGTTGACACCAAGAAAAAATTGAAATCGAGAAGAGGCAATGTATATTGTTTCATCCCCAAAGGTAGGACGTTCCCAACCGAAACCATCAGGCTTGTTGTGAGAAGCTTGGGTTTCTGAGAAGCTTATCCCCAAACCTTCCCCAAATGTGAATTTTTTTACCACGGCATGTTGATGCCGCTCCATGATAGCATGGCATGTTTCATGAATTTATGACAAGTTTTGGATTCACTAGAATTTAAAAACCAGGTATCTCAATGTTTGCGGCCGATGACGGTGGCAGGGTCTTTGACATTCATTCCCATTTCTTGCATGGGACCTAAGCATGCAACTAAGGACACATATTTGAATTTTCAACCAATTTATATGCATTAGAGCATGTGCATGTAGTTCAAATTTGAATTATGCACATGAATGCATTGAGAACTCTATAAATGCATAAAAATGTCCAAACGAACCCCGAAAAATCCCAAAAATTGACACAACACTCCGGTTGTTCCATGTTGACACTAGGAAAAAGTTGAAATCGAGAAGAGGCAATGTATATTGTTTCTTCCCCAAAGGTAGGACGTTCCCTACCGAAACCATCAGGCTTGTTGTGAGAAGCTCTGGTTTGTGAGAAGCATATCCTCAAACCTACCCCAAATGGGATAAAACTTTTACCACAACATGTTGATGCCGCTCCATGATAGCATGCCAAGTTTCAATGAATTTCAGACGAGTTTTGGATTTACTAGAATCTAAAAACGGAGTATCTCAATGTCTGCGACCGAGTGACGGTGGCAGGGTGTTTGACATTTATTCCCATTTCTTGCATGGGACCTAAGCATGCAACCAAGGACACATATTTGAATTTCAACCAATTTATATACATTAGAGCATGTGCATGTATTTCAAATTTTAATTATGCACATAAATGCATTGAAAACTCAGTTAATGCATAAAAATGTCCAAACGAACCCCAAAAAATCAAAAACTTGACACAACACCCATGTTGTTCTATGTTGACATGAGAAAAATTGTGAAAGCAATAAGAGGCAATGGATATTGTTTCGTCCCCAAAGGTAGGACGTTCCCTACCAAAACCACCAGGCTTGTTGTGAGAAGCTCTGGTTTGTGAGAAGCATATCCTCAAACCTGGCCCAAATGGGATAAAACTTTTACCACGACATGTTGATGCCGCTACATGATAGCATGCCAAGTTTCATGAATTTTTGATGAGTTCTGGATTTACTAGAATTTAAAAACCAGGTATCTCAATGTTTGCGGCCGAGTGACGGTGGCAGGGTGTTTGACATTCATTCCCATTTCTTGCATGGGACCTAAGCATGTAACCAAGGACACAAATTTGAATTTTCAACCAATTTATATGCATTGGAGCATGTGCATGTAGTTCAAATTGGAATTATGCACATGAATGCATTGAAACTCAGTTAATGTGTAAAAATGTCCAAGCGAACCCCGAAAAATCCCCAAAATTGACACAACACTCCTATTGTCCTATGTTGACACTAGGAAAAAATTGAAATCAAGAAGAGGCAACAGATATTGTTTTGTCCCCAAAGGTAGGACGTTCCCTACCGATACCATCACGCTTGTTGTGAGAAGCTCTGGTTTGTGAGAAGCATATCCCCAAACCTCCCCCAAATGGGACACAAATTTTACCACGACATGTTGATGCCGCTCCAAGATAGCATGCCAAGTTTCATGAATTTCTGACGAGTTTTGGATTTACTAGAATTTAAAAACCAACTATCTCAATGTTTGCGGCCGAGTGACAGTGGCAGGGTGTTTGACATTCATTCCCATTTCTTGCATGGGACCTAAGCATGCAACCAAGGACATAGATTTGAATCTTCAACTAATTTATATGCATTAGAGCATGTGCATGTAGTTCAAATTGGAATTATGCACATGAATGCATAGAAAACTCACAACACCCCTGTTGTTCTATGGTGACACTAGGAAATTTTTTACCATGACATGTTGATGCCGCTCCATGATAGCATGCCAAGTTTCATGAATTTCGGACGACTTCTGGATTTACTAGAATTACAAAAGCAAGTACGTCAACGTTTGCTGGAGAGACATGGTGCGTGGTGTTCGAAATTCATCCCCATTTATTGCATGGGACATAAGCATAAACCCATGGACACATATATGATTTTACAACCCATGTTGGTGCACCAGAGCATGTGCATGTGCTTCAGTTTTGAATTGTGCACCTCAAATGGCTAGAAAACCAATTTAATGTATAAAATTTCCAAACAAACCCTGAATAATTCCATTTTTTAGGACACACATATAGTTGCATGTTCACTGCAGATAAAATGTCTAGCAATTCAAACACCGTCCATTGCCGCTGTGACCCCATTATGTAATTCAAATCAAGACGAAAAATCAAGTAGACCCCACACAGTTTATTATCATCAACCATGTGAGATGCAGCACAAAATATCTTGGAGCACCGTCGGATTATAGTACGCATACGGCTTACATAAGAAGGTGCGACGACTACAGTCCACAGCCCGCTCTGAATAAGGGACCGTGTCCGATGACACTTTGCGCGCCAGTTTTTTCCCTGAAGCGATTCCAAATTTTCGGCTTCCGCGGAAATATCTACCTCCCCGCCCCTCCCCTTACCAAAAGCCACATTTCCCCTATTTCCGCCTTCCTTTCCAAGTTCAAACCTTCAATCCTTGCTTGCAGCGCCGCCTCCTCGCCGGCGACCCTGCTTCACGCTCCTCGGCCTCGCCTATCTAGGCAGGTAATCCACACCCGAACCCCAACCCCCTCCTCCTTCCACATCCCACATTCCCCGACCATCGGCGCGAGCGCGACACCTTCCACCCAAATCACCAACCCCTCCACCAAATAAGCGTCGCCCTAAGCCAGGGTGCATGCAGTATAGCCAGGATCTCAAGGAGCATTTGACAGCGGAGAAGCAAATCGTGGCCACACACGCGGATGAGGTCGCGATGGCTGCCATTTGTGCCACCCCCCAGATCTTGGAGGAGCACCTCGCCGTCGAGGCCACCGTCGACGCCTCCCACGCTGACGCCACAACGCAGTTGGCTGCTTTAAACGACGGTTCATGGCATTTTCTCGAGGCCACCGTCAGTGCCTTTGACAAAGACTACGAGGTGTTTTCTCAGCATGCACGTGCTTACCTCATCTCGAGAGCCAGCAGGTTGGGGCCCACAGCATCTCAATAACGTTTGGTTCATTTGTTGTGGTGTTTAGTTAACTGCTTGGTTCAATTCTGCAATGTGATGTTCAATTGTTGTGGCTGCATTTTGTTATTGTATACCATGTGAGAAATAAATTGAATTAGGTTATACTAAATACATGAGAAACAAAAACAATTGCTATATTTCCAAGTTGTTAAGTATGCTTGGTTTGGTTAACTGTCTGATCTTCTATTAGGAGTTTGTTATATTGTGCAATGTGGTGCTCAGTTAACGTTTGGTTCATTTGTTGTGGTGTTTAGTTAACTGCTTGGTTCAATTCTGCAATGTGATGTTCAATTGTTGTGGCTGCATTTTGTTATTGTATACCATGTGAGAAATAAATTGAATTAGGTTATACTAAATACATGAGAAACAAAAACAATTGCTATATTTCCAAGTTGTTAAGTATGCTTGGTTTGGTTAACTGTCTGATCTTCTATTAGGAGTTTGTTATATTGTGCAATGTGGTGCTCAGTTAACGTTTGGTTCATTTGTTGTGGTGTTTAGTTAACTGCTTGGTTCAATTCTGCAATGTGATGTTCAATTGTTGTGGCTGCATTCTGTTATTGTATACCATGTGAGGAATAAATCGAATGTGGCTGCACTTAATACATGAGAAACATATACAAGTGCTATATTTCCTAGTTCTTAATCATGCTTGGTTTGGATAAATGGGTTTTCCATGTGGCTTGAATTAATCTGATGAATCTGCAATGTGCTTATTTATCATCAACATATTCTACTGATAGCATGTGAACCCTTACTTAACCTAATGACTAACTACCTTATATGTGTTGCAGGGAAACAATGGGAAGCACTGAGATTTACAAGGTGGTACTAACTATTATACCTTGCCTTTTTTATTCCTTTGCCCCAGTTCCAATATAGAGAAGATATTTATGCACATCCTTGTTTTCAGGGTTCACTGATGATTACTTCTCAAACCACCTCTGTGGTTAGGAGGTGAGGAAAGTTTTCATACAACACCCACGGTTCAATATTGAAGTGTTCCTGAAGAGGTCGAAGGATGGATGGTCAATCATCCACAGGCACTAGCCTAAAATTGCAAAGACCTTCAACATGAATGAAGGCTCAATATTCGCCTTCCGCTTCTGCAGTTTTCCAGATGAGGTGCATCTATCTATGTACCGTATATGATGCTAATTTCGAAAGGTTCTAGATGTTGCATGTGAAACTTGGTGCTGGTGCAGTTGTGTAATGGGGTAGCTGAGTGCTGAAGCTATATCATGTTGTACTCAGATGTATTTCAACTATGAAATCCTGCTTCCTTAATATGGAAGTGAAATATATCATGTGCTTAATATGAATGTAAATTATATTAGTAAATGGATTATTAATAATAGGACAATTAGCCTGCTAATTGGCCAATTAGCCTGCTAATCAGGGTTTCCTATTGCAAACGGTTATTGAGAAAACACCGTGGGCGATGACCTCAGGCAACGCACACAATTTTTTTGACTATTTACTATGAGGCAACAGCCCCATAGTCTTTTATTCATCTCTCATAATACAAAGATAGGGTTACAAATATTTACAAAGTAGCTAAGCTTACCTAAGAAGCATCTAAAAAAACTCACCCATATACAAACATACAGAGAAGCCTATGGGAGGCTCTGAATCCAGCCAAGAAGTTTTGGCTTGATACTATCCTTAACCCTATGCACTAACAGGGAGATATCAAGAATAAACAAGCATCTCCAAGAGCTAAAAGAGGGCCTTGCCAGCCAAGAAGTTTTTTTATTCATCAGGCAACACACACAGTTTCTAGGAATAAACCGTGTTGGATCAATGAACAATCACACACAATATTCTCTTGAAAACTGTTTGCACTACGCCACCTTGCGCAAATGTTTTCCTTGGAGTGACTGTGTGGGATGTATATACAAAAGGAAACGTTTAGCGGGAACTGACTATGTGGGATGTACTTACGACTGAAAATGATTTCGCCTGCATAACTGTATTTTTAGCACTATTGTACATATAACCGTATTTGGTCGCTCGCCGGTCGCACACGACCTTATTTTGCCGAGCGTGTGTGCTAGGAGGGCATATCCCCGACGGTTTCTGGGTCGTGTGGGAAGGACCCCCCTTAACGGTTCCAAATGCTGTCGCGGAAAGGGGTTAAAAACCGTTTGTATAGCACCCACGTGTACCAGTGCACCCTTGTGGCTAGGGTGTGGGCCCCCTTCACTTTATTCTTTCACCAGTATTTTTTTATTAATTCCAAAACTGATCTCCGTGAATTTTCAGGTCTTTCTAAGAACTTCTATTTCTGCACAAAAATAACACCATGCCAATTCTGCTGAAAACAACGTCAGTCCGGGTTAGTTCTATTCAAATCATGCAAGTTAGAGTCAAAAACAAGGGCAAACGAGTTTGGAAAAGTAGGTACGACGGAGACGTATCAACTCCCCCAAGCTTAACGCATCGCTTGTCCTTAAGCAATTCAGTTGACAAACTGAAAGTGATAAAGAAAAAACTTTTACAAACTCTATTTGATCATGTTATTGCAAATATGTAAAGCCAACATTCAAGTTTTTGGCAAAGATTATGAACTAACCATATTCAAAATAACATTTAGGTTCCACATTTACTCATATCAATGGCATAATGAACTAGCAAGCAATAATAATAAATCTCGGATGACAACACTTTCTCGAAACAATCATGATATGGTATAACAAGATGGTATCTCGCTAGCCCTTTCTGAGACCGCAAAACATAAATGCAGAGCACCCCTGAAGATCAAGGACTGACTAGACATTGTAATTCAGAGTAAAGGAGATCCAGTCACAGTCATACTCAATATCAATTAATAACAACCACTACAAAAAAAAAGACACATCCATGACATTTTGGGTCGAACGAATTTTTTTCCTGTGATACTTATGACACTTCTATGACGATAATTGTGATAAAACCCGGTATCATCATAGATGTGGTGGGGTCCTACTTCTATGACAAAAAATCATGACAGAAAATGGTCTTTTCGTCCTAGGCGGGCCGGAGACGCGGCTGCATGACATTCTTTGGGCCGTCCATGACAGAAAAAACTGTGGTTGAAGCAAGGGCAAGGAAAATATCGGGGAGTTCCCGGTTACGGTGGGTGGTCAGGGGCCGAGCGATGTGCGTCTCTCTCATACGTACGCGCGTGTGTGCGAGGCATTGGGCTCTAACTGAATCCGAGCGAGGCGTTGGGCTCTAACTGAACCCGAGCGATTGCACTGCAGGCTACGTGTTACTGAACCCGAGCGATCGGTCGATCCCTTGCTTTTCACTAAACCCGAGTGATTTCTTCGCTACTGCTGCTAACTGAAGCCGATCGATGCTGCCTCTGGATGAACAGTGAGCATTGTTGGGGGGTTTGGATGAACAGTTCCCGGTGGGGGTTGGATGAACAGGACCCCGTGGTAGTAGAGGACGTTGCCGCTGGATGAACTATACCCCGATCGATCGAGCCGGTCGATGAACAGGACCCCGTGGAGGGCTGGATGAACATGATCCCATGAGGGTTGGTTGAATAGTAGCCGGTGGAGGGCTGGATGAACAGTAGCCCATGGAGGGGTGGTTGAACAGGACCCCGTGGAGAGGGCTAGTTGAACAGTAGCTGGTGGAGGAGCGCGCAGTGGAGGCTGTATGAACAGGAGCCCGTGGATGAACAGTCGTAGGTGGAGGCTAGAGGAGTTCGACGGTGGATGAACAGGAGCCCGTGAAGGTAGTCGAAGGTGGATGAACAGTAGCCCATGGAGGCAGTCAACAATGGAGATGAACAATATCTCGTGGAGTCCCGTTTTGTGGTACGCCACACCCCACCCGATGAACAGGACCCCCATTTCGCCCGTAGCCCTCCAACACAAGTCCGTTTCCTCCGTTTTGCGGTACGCCACACCCCTCCCGATCAACGGGACCACGTTTCGACCATTGGAGGTCCGTTTCCTCCGTTTTACGGTACGCCAGACCCCTCCCGATGAACAGGATCTCGTTTCGACCGTGGCCGATCGAACACAAGGCCGTTTCCTCCGTTCTGCGTACGCCAGGCCTTGTTTCCATCGGTTGTTCCATCCAAGCTAGTTGGCTCCCGATGAACACGACGACGCATTCTGTTCCGACCCAGCCGGTTGCCTCCCCATGATCACAACGACGCCACAGCTTCTCCGTTCCGACCCAGCCATGTACACGAGCCCTGGCTGTACGTATGCACAAGTAGGCGTTCGAGACCCCGCCCATATGTACGTATGTGGCTGTATTTACTTTCTTGCACCCTGGCTGCTGTACGTACGTGTACATGCTACGTGCACACCTCTACTACGACACATGCCCTTCCTTACATGGCCACGGTTCATCGCTGCAGCCTATAGACAGACCGATCGTATGTACGTACACATTCGTGACCAGAATGACAATGCTACGTACGTTTTGACTAGGTGGGTCCCAACTGTCAGGCACTTCCTTGCGTGTGAAGATGTAGCTGGTGGGTCGTAGCAGTCAGGGGGAAATCATTTTTTGCCCATAATATGGACGCACTTCCTTGCGTGCGAAGATGTAGCTGGTGGCTCCCATCAGTCAGGGGAGAAACGTTTTTATTGCGAAATACGATGGCCTGGCCGGTGGGTCCCTGCTGTCTGGTGGAGGAATAATTATTTTGCGCGTAATAAGGAGGCACTTCCTTGCTGCGGTCGTGGACCCAGCTGTCAGCCTCTCAACGTACAGTACTCTTCCGATGGAAGTCGTTCGTAGACCACATTGACCACGCCGCGCTGAGAGCACCAAGGCGGGGGACGACGGAGAGGCGGAATGGCGCGGAGCCGGGGAAGACGCGATAGTGGATGCCCACGCGGAGAGGAGTACGAGGGTTCACTAGTTCGACTACGGTGTGATGCTGCCGTCGCCGCAGGGCCTGGCCAGCGGTGGGAGTAGTAGGGGGCGGTGAGGCCTCTGCGGCAACACAGCCGACCACGGGAGGCAAGAGCACGCGGTGGTTTGGACAGCTGGAGCAAGAAAATCAGAGGTTGAAGAAGCAGGACGACCGTTGGATGTTAACAATACAACGATCACTGGTGATAGAATCGTTTGTTGACTAAGTTGACAAAGCCCTCCATCCGCGTCAACTTAGTAGGCCCACAAGTCAGCCTCCCGCTATGGTGGGTCCCCGCTAGCCGGCGGAGTATTCATTTTTTTGTTCGTAATAAGGAGGCACTTCCTTGCGTGCGATGATATAGCTGGTGGGTCCGAGCTGTCAGCGGGAGTATTCATTCTTTTTGGCGTAATAAGGAGGAGGTACTTGCTTGCGTGCGGCCATGGACCATGTGGGTCCCAACTGTCAGCCTCTCCATTTATGTCCCTCTTCCGATGTTGTCGTTTGTTGACAACATTGACCACACCATGCCGAGAACACTAGCGCGATGGACGACAGCGAGACCTAGGAAGGGAATGACCCAGAGGCGGCGAAGCCACAACAGTGGAGGGATGTCGGTGAGTAGAGGGATTTCCTGGCCAGCGATGGGAGTAGTAGGGGGCGGTGAGGCTTGCGCAGCAGCACAGCCGGCCACGGGAGGCGGGAGCAGGCGGTCCCGCCGGCGCTGGATTTGGCGGCTGGAGCAAGAAGATCAGACATTGAAGAAACACGACGGCCGTTGGATTGACATCCAACAATTACGTCTGCTCGAACCGTTTGTTGTCGTTTATAATAAGTAAAAAAATCTTGCATACGTGTCAACTTAATAGGCCCACAAGTCATACCCCTATTTTTTAATAATTTATATATAGCTCATTGCAACTTCTTATGCAATTTATTGCAGTCCATTTTTTGTTGGCCAGGGCCAGGGTTAAAAATTTAAACAAAATGTCGCATATTTCTGTGGGTTCCAAACTATTTTTAATACCGAAATGTCGAGCCAGATTTAAAGTACTTTGAATATATATTTGAATTAGGTTAAAGCCCCGTGAAATTGGAATATGAAAATGTGAAAAAATTCAGAAATTATAAAGCAATTGCCAATTTGTCATCTATTTTTTATATTTACAACTCACTTCATATCACTTTCAAGATTTGCAGGCGTCTTGAAAGAGTTGCAGCCCATCAGGGCGTAGAAAAATAAGTAGGCCTGGATTGGGTATTCTTCAGAAAAAATAAACTGCGCTCATTTTCACAAACAAAAAATAGCTGGGCTGGTCATGTGGTGAACATAAAATATAAGCCGGGGCTAGACGGGCCACAGCCCAGTTGAAACCCTGCTCCGTCTCAACAATAAAAAAATACTTCTCGAGTAGCTACGTCCCAGGTGTCAGCCGATCTTGTGTTGTTCCCTAGTCTATTGACTATATACGCTGGCAATGCCGTGGGTCCCAGATGCCAGGAAACCACTAGCAGGAAGCATTTTCTTTTTCCATACACTGACAATGGGGTATATATATAACACAAAATGAGGAACTTCCTTGCGTCCGGCCATGGACATGGTGGCCCCCTACTGTCATCCTCTCCATGTACAGTTCTTTGTCAACTCCTCTTATTTGTTGACCATGTTGACAACGTGAGAGGGCGGCGCCACGGCGAGCGCAGCAAAGTGCGCGGAGGACGACAACGAGGCCTCGGAGGTTGGCGTTAATGATTTAGGAGACAGTGGGGCGGCGATGCATGCGCTAAGGCGCAGCCAGCCGTGGGAGGCGGAAGCAGGTGACCCCGCCGGCACTAGTTTTGGTTTTGGCGGCTGGAGGAAGATAGGACTAAAGAAACATGACAGACTGTAAAAGTAGAAGGATTACTTAACAACCTTAACTGAAACCAGTAGGGCCACTTAACAACCATAGCTGAAAGCAGTATGAGTACTTATACAGGTTCAACCGTACAAAGCACGCCTCGAACAGTGCTACTTTGCCTATAGTTAACCAAAGGGTGAAGCCGCCAAGCCCCAGGACAAGGCCCAGGCGCCACCCCATGCATTCGCAACCTTCTGAAAGCGGCTTCATCTCGCAATGTGGTCAATAAACAGGATATTCGCTTTAGAGCCATGGAAAAGCAGGAACATAATCTTCTGTCCTATTCTCCAAGATGGACGGGCCTTCATTATTTGAGACCACCCATGAATATGTATCTTTTCAACTCCAAGGGGAATGGAGTAGGTCGACATAAACATCATGTTGTGACCAAGTGCAAGTCTGACGCGACCATGGTCAGGCATCTGTATAGGAACAATAAACCTGGGCAGTTCCTGTTTCAAAAAGATCACAGCTGTAAAACTGTGCATAAGCAAGAGTTTATGAACAACATTTATATCAGAAAACAGCTCGTACCATAAGTTTCTCAACATAGTTGGACCTGTTGAACGAGTGCAGCAGTGGCACACATATCCCACGTGGCCTTCCACAATTGAAACAACCCACAAGGACCTCAAGACGATTAATAAAGTGTAGGAACTTGTGGATGTCGTCCAAGTCAACTTCAGTGCCATGAGTAATAGCCGAGTTCTTATAGAATAACAAACGAGTAGCCTACTTAACTCTGAAAAAACCTACATATGCCACCAATTATAAGAAAATATTAGTTAGAAGTAGCATCTTCGCGAGAGATTCATTGCTACTTCTAAAGTTAAATTGTGATTAGTTAGAAAGAATAGGTGGATTAAGAAGTAATCGGGGCAAGAAGCAATAACGAGTTCTTATAGAATAACAAACGAGTAGCCTACTTAACTCTGAAAAAACCTACACGTGCCACCAATTATAAGAAAATATTAGTTAGAAGTAGCATCTTCGCGAGAGATTCGTTGCTACTTCTAAAGTTAAATTGTGACTAGTTAGACAGAATAGGTGGATTAAGAAGTAATCGAGGCAAGAAGCAATAACTAGATACAAAACTAACATGGGTGAAAAATTGGAACGACGTCAGGGTGGAAGATCGCAGTCAAGATGAGACCAGGTTCTGCTCTTTTCATCAACATTCGTGCGCCAACTTTTAGTCTGTTACACTTGAGAAAGTTTATCCAAGTTCGGCCATAAAAAAGTAGCGATCTTCTTGGTTCCTGAACCCAACTCGAAACTTATATCCATTTCTTGTCTTCACTGTGACCATTAAACTGGTGTATTCAGTTATGGCAAGGCCGAGCATCTTGATTACATGTGTTCTGGCAGAGCAAGGAATGCATTGCAGGAAAAATAATATGAGAACACAATGTATTCCCTATATCCAAATTGTCGGAGTAAATAACCATGGGTAGCCTAGCCGGCTCCCCCTGGCCCTTCTGAAAAAATTACGAGCCGATTCGGCCCTCAAGAATCCAAGACACAGGGCCTCCTTCCCCTTGCCGGCTGTCTCCAGGCCGGCTATCGGAAGGCGGCCCGACTTCAGCCCTCATGAAGAAACGCCGCGGGAGGGCCGGCTCCGAGAAGCCGACCGCGAGAGGGCCGACTCCAAGAAGACTCCCATAAAGCGGTCAAGATCGTACCCTCGAAGTCTGCATCCACATAACGGCGATGTGACGGGGCGTGGCTACAGTGAAGCCTGCCACCCCCGAATTCCGGAGCACGCCTGGCACAGTGCGCCGTACGGGTGGCCATGACCCGTCCGGCGCGGCACTGTTGCCATGATGACCCTGATGTCAACCACGACGGACCACCGGCGCGGCCCATGGGCGGTGGGCCCCTTCGAGCAAAGAGACACCCGAAGGCGGCCAGGCCTCCCCCAGTCGGCCCAAGATAGAGCCGACTCCCCACAGCCGGCTTGCCACCTCCCTCGAAGAAGACGCCCCATTAAGGAGACAAGACGCGGTGAGGCTACAGCGATCGCCCGCCGGGCGGCGGCACTGTAGCCATGCCCACCTCGGCGAAGACCTCGTCACCAAGATTAAGCAACAGTAACCAGCCGCCGAAAAGGCCCTGGACAGTGGGGCCTGCCTGTCGACCAAGGAGCCGGCAGCCGGCGGGACCCACAAGCCGGCGGGCCCCAGCAGCCGGCGCAGAAGCTGGAGGGCGTAGACACAGACGGCTGGGCCCCGCGCCCAGCCGGATTACCATCGTACCCCATGGGGGGTAGGCCTATATAAACCCCCCAGGGCATCCATGCAAAGGGAGATCGATCCCTGCTAGTTTTAGACACCACGTAGGGAGGAGAAGAGAGCAAGCCTTGCCCTTCTTCCTCCTCTCGCCAAACAGCTTAAGGAGCATCGTGTAGCTACTTATTCATCTAGTGATCATGCGGAGACCCCGCAGAGCAGCAGTAGGGGTGTTATCTCCACGGAGAGCCCCGAAGCTGGGTAAGATTCGCCGGTGTGCATGTCTTCGCCTCATCCCGTTTCCAGGCATCGGCGACGTCTTATTGGCTCCCACAATGATAAGCCACCCGTTGGCATATGTCGCACCTACCAGGTCGAGCGAGCCAACGGCCTCATCCTTTCCGGCATCAAGCCCCGACTGATCGTACCACTGGAGCGTTCAGCCGGCTGTTGGCTCGATGAGGTGCTGGCTGTCCTCTGGAGTCTGCGCACTACACCAAACAAGTCAACCGGCTTCACTCCTTTCTTCCTCGTATATGGTGCCGAGGAGGTCATCCCAACTGACATCGAGTTCGACTCGCCTTGGGTGACCATCTACACGGAAGCTGAGGCCAAGGAAGCACGAGAAGAAGGCGTCGACCTGCTGGAAGAAGGCCGGCTGTTAGCCCTCAGCCGGTCCGCTATCTATCAGCAGGGCCTGCGCCGCTACCACAGCCGGAAGGTCAAGCCAAGAACCTTCCAAGAGGGCGATCTTGTGCTCCAGCTGATCCAGCGAACAGCCGGCCAGCACAAGCTCTCGGCCCCTTGGGAGGGCCCCTTCGTCATCAGCAGAGCCTTAGGCAACGACTCATACTACCTGATCGACGCGCAGAAGCTGAAGGCACGAAAGAGAGACGACTCCGGCAAGGAGTCGGAACGACCATGGAACGCCAACCTCCTCCGAAGGTTTTACAGTTGAAATGCAGTACGTATCACGCTAACTTTTGTACTAAGTACGAGACAATAGGCCCCCCGAGGAGAGCTCGGGGACTGCCATCTTTTATCTATGAATGAAAAGTATCATGCTTATGGCCTTGTCATTGCATTCACTTTTTCCGTCCGGCACCGGGTTCGACTAGTCGGCCCGGGGACTAGCCGCCTGGAGTTATATTAGAAGTCCTACCCGCAGTCAGACAAGTAGTGTGCCGGCTCCCAAGCCTTCTCTTGCCAAAAGTCGCAGTTCGAAGAACCGGCTGTCCGGCTAGCAAGAGTTAAAGGCAGGAACGGGTGCCCACACGAAAAACGGCTAGGGACTAACAGACTAATATAACAAAAGCCGGTTTTTCTCCCACCGCCGACCGGCTACCAGAGTAGCCGGCCGGCCGGCTTCCATTCACCTCGCTCCAATCTAAGAAAGCACGAGTACTTGCCTTCCCAGAAGGGGAAGGCGGCAAAGGAAACATCCTAAGGATAAAAAGCATACATGAATGGAAACCAAACACACAATAATATTTACATAAAAGACCTTCAAAAGGCCAGCATTCAACATAGTTCGAATACACCCCCAGTGGGTGGAACTGCGCAAGTTTAATAAAGTTGTTCAAAAGGCAACAAGCAGGAAAAAACAAGGACGGCAGACTAGGCCAAGGGAGTGACTGGTGAGTCGGGCAGGTTGGTGGAGACGGCAGTGCCGGCTGGAGGAGTGGCCGGCTGGCGAACCTCGGCATGATCACCGCCTCCCGCAGAGGGCATGCTAGCACGCGCCTTGTTGCCGGAGGCACGATCAGGCTGAGGCTGGCTGCCCACTTCACCAGTCGGCTCAACGTCTTCGCCTTCCTCTCCTTCGTCGTCTTCGCCTTCATCGCTGGAGGCGATCTCCTCTGCCGAGTCTTCACCCGCTGCCGGGTCCAGCCCGAACCACTCCTTTGGCTAGGCAACGCCGTCGTCATTGATCTCAGGAGCGAAGACGCTGATGTCAGTACAATCGGCGATCGTCGAAGCGCGCTGAGTGATAGCCGGCCGCACCTCCTCCAACTCTTCGTCGGCCTCCAGCCGCCAGGTGCGTAGCTGGTCCTAGTTCAGCCCCGGATACCAGGCTCGGACGAACTCCAGCGCCTGCCCAGCTCCAAGCCAGGCTGCCGACGCCTTCCAGGCCTCGAAGTGGCCAACCGCCACCTCCAGCCAGTCCGCAGTCCGATTTGGGGTGCGGGGAATCATCTCGCTTGGCCAGAGGGTGGCCAACACCTACGCCCCGGCACGCTGGAGGCGGCGGAGCATACGGTGAGCCGGCTGCAGCTGGGCTTGGACCGCCAAGAGCTGCTCCTCGAGCGTCCGGCTTGCGTCCGGCGCGATTTCAGCCCCCGCCTGCCGGCGTGCCTCGCGATGGGCCTCGATGGATTGGGTGGCGAAGACGGAGTAGCCGGGAAAGTAGTCTGCACAGAGAACAAAAAGCAGCACAAGTCAGAACACAAATCAGGGATCAAAGGGCAAGCAGGGAGTGAAGAAGGTGGCTTACCGTCGATCAGATCCTTGATACGGCTGAAGCCCTCGCTCAGCGCCTGCTTCGCTTCAGCCCAGCCCGCCGCTTCGGTCTCGAACTCGGCCTTCAGGGCATCCTCGTTGTCCTGCGCCTTCTTCAGGGCCGCCTTATGGCTCTCCTCCTGGTCGGCCAACTTCTTGACCAGGCGGTCACACTCCAGGACCAAGGCGCTGTACTCAGTTTCCTTGGCGCGAAGGGCGGCCTGGGCCCCGCTAAGCTGCTCCCTCAAGTCGGCATTGTCTCCTGCAAGCATGAAGACAAAGGAAATTAATAAGGTGAAGTCGTCAAGGAAGATCCGACCCGGCTGCTCAGCAGTCGGCCCGAATCTCAGGGACTACACCCAGTGGGTGCGCTGACGCACCCCCACAGGAGATGAACGAAACAAATACGCACTCCAGCTGCTGGTCAGGTCCTCGGTTCTCCTGCCCAGCTCATGTGCCTGGGAGTTGAAGGCGGCTGCACGGAGGTTGTGATACTCCTGAAAGATTATACAGGAAGCAAGGATAAGTTAAGTTGTCAGAACCTAGTAAGTTCCAAGCCGCCTGCGCAGCAGCCAGCTCGGAACTTGGGGACTACACCCAGTGGGTGCGCTGACGCGCCCCCACGAAAGAAACCAAAAGAACAAAATAACCAAGGCCAGAAGACTCACCCGGATGACGGCCCGCGTCGAGAGAAACTCTTGAGTGTATCGCTGCAGCGAGGCGGCCTGAGCTTGAAGCCGGTTCCGGACCTCCTGGGCCGCCGCGTTCAGCTCGCCCATCCCCCCGCTGGGAGTCCACTCGGACATGCTGGCGCTGGCCGCCTCCAGGGCCCCCGCCGTCTGGCTGGCGCCCGCTTCTCGGTGCGGTTCCGGTGCGGAGGTGCCACCCCCTGTGCGCCGGCGTATTGCCGGCTGCACCTCGAGGCCGGCCCCTGCTTCTGGCTCGCCCCTGGACGGTTGCTCTGGCGCCGCAGCTGATTGGCCGCTTTGGCCCGCTCCAGTCGGCGCCGTCTGTGACGCCCCCTCCACGAAGATCACGTGGTCCTCCCGCCCCTCCATCACCGGCGGGCCTTGGTCGACCTCCTCCGACGGGGGCACGGGAATGTTGGGGGCCACGGCGCGGAGGGGAACAACGAGCAGCGGAGGCCGGTTGTGCGAGGCCTCCGCCTCCGTCTCCGCGGCTGCCGCTTTCGCCCGGGCCTTGGCCGCCGCGTCGGCCTGCTCCTTCGTTGCCTGGGCGGCCCTTCGCTCCGCCGCCTCCCGCTCCTCCCGCGCCTCCCGCGCGTTCCGCTCCGTGGCCTCCCTAAGGCCGGCGCGGGGGTCCACGCGGTGGGAGCTTGAGGACCCTCCAGTCGGCCCGACTACGGAGCCGCCAGGACCTCGCTCGAGAGAAAGCGGCGCCCTGTCCGGCAAGAAAAGAAAGGTTTAGAAGAGCTTCGGACGAAAAAGAAAAAAAAAATATATACGCAAGACATTCAACGACTTACGCAGAGACCGCCTGCGGCTGCTTCACCACCTTGCGGAAGCGGGCCGCCTTCGCGGCCGCCTCATCCCGCTTGGTCGCCGCCGTGGAAGCCTTGGATTTCTTCGGCCGGCTGCCGAAGAAGGTCGATGCGGCCCGGCGCTTCTGCGCGCCGCCACGGGCAGCCGGCACGGCGGACGAGCCCGCGCCTTGACGATCAGGCGCCGGCTGGCGGTGCGGGGCGACTTTGACCTCGTCGTCGTCCGGCCAGTCTTCGAAGCTGGCCCCGAGTCCTGCGCCTCCGGCCTCGTCGCCTTCCCCCACGATGGCGTCTTCCATGGAGGCCGCTCCCAGGTCCGGATCGTCGGCGTTGTCCATCGTGCGGTCGGGGAGGAGCTGGCGCTCTACCCCCGCGGCCCCGGCTGTCGGCGGAAGAAGAGGGTTCTGCTAAAAGCAAACCAATTGATCAAGAGTCGGCTATCATGAGGCCGGCTACAAAAAGGAAGAAAAGAAGAAAGAACTTACGGAAGGCGGAGGGTTGGCGCGGGAATATGGCTCCTTGCCGTATCGCCAATCCTCAGCGAGCTTGCAGTTGGAGATGTAATTCACCATGTAAGACACCTCTGCATGAGGCATCTCCCTGGTGCTCAGCCGGCATGGGTTGAAGCGGCCGCTCATCTGGAAGATCATGTGAGGCCGGCCTTCGAGTGGAAGAACCCGGCGCTCCACGAAGGCGGCCACCAAGTCGGCCCCGGTCAGGCCCTCCGACTGGATCATCACCCGAAGCCGGGAGACGGCTGCGTTCCCGGCCTGAGACAGCGACCTGGCTCGGTAGCTCCACGAAGGTTTCCTCCCAGCCGGCGGGCCGGCTACGTAAGCCGGCAGGTTGACATAGTCGCCTTGCTGGGCGATGTTCTTCACATAAAAATAAGACTTCTGCCAAAGCTTCACCGACTGGATCAGCGGAATGGACGGGAACGGATTGTTCTCACTCGCCCGCCTCATGGCAATGAAGGCTCCGCAGCGGGCGGGCACGCCCGCGACGACGGTGCCGAGCTTGCTTTGGAAGAACTCCCCCCAGAGCTCGAGCATGGGGAGAACTCCAAGAAAACCCTCGCACAGGGTGACAAAGGCCGACAGCAGCATCACCGCGTTGGGCGTGAGGTGATGCGGCTGGAGGTGGTAGAATTCGAGGAAGGCTCGAAGGAATCCGCTCGCCGGGAGGCCGAAGCCGCGCAGGCAGTGCGAGCGGAAGATCACCCGCTCACCCTCCTTCGGTGCCGGCGAAATCTCCCTCGCCGGCGCTTGACGAACCCGCACTAGGTTCTCGCCGGGCAGACGCCGTGTTCGGCGGAGGAACTCGACGTGGTCCTTGTGGACATTGGAGCCATCCCACGAGCTCGACAACGCCATGGGAGCAATGCGGCAGGGAGCAAGATGAAGCGACGGCGAAACAGCGCGGCAAAGGGTTGCCGCGGCGGGGAGCAAGACGAAGCGACGGCGGAACAGCGCTGCGAAGAGTTGCTGCGGCGAAGAGAAGAAGAAGGAGGGCGAGAAGGGGCGGAGTGAGGGAGAGCGTGCGAGCCTCTGCCGCTCCCCCTCCTTCTCCTACTTACAGACCGCGCGGCGGAGCCGAGCAGGCACAGCGTGGGGGAACGTGGGGATCAACTGCGCCCACTCCCCCACGTCCCGCGATTATTGTGCCTTGATGGCAGAATAAAACCACCGCGGGGAGGCGAGCGGTCCATGTGGGCCGCAGAAGATCCACGCTCGGACCGAGGCCCGCGAGTGGCGGGCCCGGGCCTGTGGCGGTGTCCCGTCGCGCGCGTGCGTTGGCAGGACTTCCTCGCCACGTGGCCCGCGGAATGGCGTGGGGTCAGCTCGCAGGGCGACCCACGTTCCCGCCTACAAGAAACGGAGCTTTCTGAAGACGGCGCACACACGCAAAAGCCGGCCCCTCGGGATAGGAAGCTGACCTAGCTTCTCGTCCCTTTGTCTGCCTCGAAGCTCGATCAGCTTCGAGGACTACTGTCGGAGTAAATAACCATGGGTAGCCTAGCCGGCTCCCCCTGGCCCTTCTGAAAAAATTACGAGCCGATTCGGCCCTCAAGAATCCAAGACACAGGGCCGCCTTCCCCTTGCCGGCTGTCTCCAGGCCGGCTATCGGAAGGCGGCCCGACTTCAGCCCTCATGAAGAAACGCCACGGGAGGGCCGGCTCCGAGAAGCCGGCCGCGAGAGGGCCGACTCCAAGAAGCCCCATAAAGCGGTCAAGATCATACCCTCGAAGTCTGCATCCACATAACGGCGATGTGACGGGGCGTGGCTACAGTGAAGCCTGCCACCCCCAAATCCCGGAGCACACCTGGCACAGTGCGCCGTACGGGTGGCCATGACCCGTCCGGCGCGGCACTGTTGCCACGATGACCCTGATGTCAACCACGACGGACCGCCCGCGCGGCCCACGGGCGGTGGGCCCCTTTGGGCAGATAGACACCTGAAGGCGGCCAGGCCTCCCCCAGTCGGCCCAAGATAGAGCCGGCTCCCCACAGCCGGCTTGCCACCTCCCTCGAAGAAGACGCCCCATTAAGGAGACAAGACGCGGTGAGGCTACAGAGATCGCCCGCCGGGCGGCGGCACTGTAGCCATGCCCGCCTCGGCGAAGCCCTCGTCACCAAGATTAAGCAACAGTAACCAGCCGCCGACAAGGCCCTGGACAGTGGGGCCTGCCTGTCGACCAAGGAGCCGGCAGCCGGCGGGACCCACAAGCCGGCGGGCCCCAGCAGCCGGCGCAGAAGCCGGAGGGCGTAGACACAGACGGCTGGGCCCCGCGCCCAGCCGGATTACCATCGTACCCCCGGGGGGTAGGCCTATATAAACCCCCCCCCAGGGCATCCATGCAAAGGGAGATCGATCCCTGCTAGTTTTAGACACCGCGTAGGGAGGAGAAGAGAGCAAGCCTTGCCCTTCTTCCTCCTCTCGCCAAACAGCTCAAGGAGCATCGTGTAGCTACTTATTCATCTAGTGATCATGCGGAGACCCCGCAGAGCAGCAGTAGGGGTGTTATCTCCATGGAGAGCCCCGAAGCTGGGTAAGATTCACCGGCGTGCATGTCTTCGCCTCATCCCGTTTCCAGGCACCGGCGACATCTTATTGGCTCCCACAATGATAAGCCACCCGTTGGCATATGTCGCACCTACCACCCGACACAAATCTAGAAATAATTTCCTCCTGCACGTTAGTGTTGACCATGGTACTAGTACCTTTTATCCAAATATAGCAATCCAAATTTCCAAATTAGTCGACAGCATGTTCAAAAAACCCCACCCTTCCGGATAGAAAAGAGGATTCTAGGAACATACTATGCGCGTTTTAAAATCCTGTATTAGGAACAAGTGTGGCATCTCACCGAGGGTGCAGAAACCTGTAGGGTCCTCGCACTTTGGGCACTGCAAATGAAACACACTAGATTCAGTAGGAAGAAAATGCATCAACGGCGGCGGCTGCCATCCTAGGAGTACCCGCGACCAAGGGACTTGGATTTATTGGGGATGGATGAAGAATTCGTACCAGGTTCTCCATGAGAAAACCCTATGAAATCGCCGAGCGGGTTTTTTTTATGGGCGAGGGTTTTCTCTGAACAAGCAGACGAGGGAGAAGGGGATTCAGGCCCAGTGAAATATTGCCGCTTCGTCCGTCCAACTTATTGCTAAAGCTGGAAAGGTGGGGTTTTTTGTGCTTTGACGGCTCATTAGGCATTACTGCGGCGCTACGACCAGGGTGTCTCTACCGTGCAGTTGTGCACTCTAATTTGGTGCATATGGCATGTGGACCCCGTTGCCGGATGCCCCACATATCATCGAAAGGAAGTAGAAAGACAGGAGTAACTAGTTACACATAAATATATTTTTGACAGAGAGATACTCCCTCTGTAAAGAAATGTAAAGGTCTTTTATATCACAACTTTATACATAAGAAAAATCAAGGGGAATATATATAACATATATAATTATAAACAACATAGTTTTTTTAACACGGTATAGACGAGTTGGTGATGACGGTGTGCCTGCCATCCTACAATATAGGCCGTCCGATTTATATCTGACGGATAGGAAGGAAACTATGGCAATTTTGCAAAAAGGTACCCACACACCTCTCCACATTTGCAAATAAGGCCTTCCCTCATTCATCCGTTTCTCTCACAAGATAAAATACTCATACAAATGCATCTTGATGTTACGTGCAACGCACGGGCATTATGGGGGTTCAATTGAGAAATACTCAGACAGGCTCACGGTTCTGGACTTTGGGCCATAGGCTGGTGGGCCTGCATGTTTGGGGGCCCATGTGTTCTACCTCAGTGCTTTTCATATTGCAAGCAGTCGGTACGGCACTGGTTTTAGATGTTGTCACAAGGTGAATACACAAAATTGAATAAAGCACGACAGCTATTGGAATGAAATCAAACGACAGTTCCTAACAAGCAATCAGAGTTGCAATTCTATCAACGATATCGTCGTACTACTTATACACACATGCCACTTGTTTCACCATGCCAGAGTATTACATCAAAATCTCTCAGAGGATAGATCAGTTCGGCACTTGCGTGCTGCTACTAAAGAATTTCAAAGTTTGATTTGGACCAGCTCTCCTTGCCGAGAAAGTTCTATTTTGACATCATCCCCTACCGCAAGATATGATTTAGATTTGAACCTTGACCATCCTTTAGTATCAATCATCATGCAACCATCCTTTGTACTTACAGTATAAGCAGGTTCATTCACACCAAAGCTGGGCATGGTAAGAGAAACTTAGACACGGTCGCCCGGGTTGTTGAACGACTCCCTTGTTGCTCTAGGAATTCTCTGTTTGCAAACAAGAAGACATGCGCAAATAGTTAGATGAACACAGTGAATCATGTGAAACAACATGGAAAGAAAAAAGAACGAAGCACTTGGGCGGCCAATGCTTACCAAGAAGGTGGACATGTCGGTTTTTGTAAGAACTTTGGTATATGAAGTGTGAACTGCAGCCCAGTCTGTTGCCGGTGCAACTGCTGGTTCCGTAGCCACTGCACGGGCCGGAGTAGATGCAAGTGAAAGTGTTGGTGCAGGCGCCGCAGCCGTTGCTAGTGCCCGTGCCGGTGCGACTGGTAGTGCCACTGCTGCTACTGCTGCTGCCGGAGATGGTGCTCCTTGTAGAGCTGGTGCCGGAGTCGGAGCAGGTGCTGGTGTCGATGCCCGATCCTCTGGTAGATCAGCCTGATCTGCTGATGCGGTCGGTGCCCAATCCTTAGCTAGATCAGACTGAGCTGCTGCTGTTGTCAGTGCAACAGCAACTGCCGGTGCTCTATCCATTGTTGAAGGTGGTATCGATGTGCGAGACAGCGACGATCGTGTCTGATCTGCTATGATCAGCTTTCTAACTTGACTAGGCTCCGTGACCATGATCCAGTCTTTTTCTTCATTTCTTTTAAATGCGAGAAGAACTAATTGTGGCGTGTTTGTTAAACCAAACTACAGTTCATCATAGGGATTCAGCTTGTACTCAGACAATAGACTGATCCAATTTTTTCCAGTAATATAATGATAGACAGTGCCTTCGCTACTGACGCGACATAAGAAGTGAAACCTGCAAAAATATCCATCATAGAGCAAACCAAATGCTTTATTCTGTGATGAATGTCACATGGCAAAACCTGCATCATAAAAGTGCAGCAAAAGAATGAAAACATGACATTAAATCAATAAGATTTAGACAGTAAATCAATAAGATTTACTTGATGTGACACGAGTAAATCATTACCAGGAAATCACTATGTTGAAGTACTAAACAGAAGATTGGTCATCCAACTACGCGTGGCATGCTGGGCCCCCGCCTACTCCCACAAGTAGGACAGTCCAAAGGTCATGACAAATCGTATGGACCAAACATCCATGGGACTGGAAATCCTGGTGGGTGCGATAAACCCTGCAATGAATACAGATATTGGAGTGTAACCATAATTGATAAACCGTCCTAAAAAAAGATGATCTGGATACTTCAAAATGTACAGACTAAATTGAGTGGACAGACATTAACATAGACTGTTCTCAAGACTCGCCACACACCAAAAGCGGTATTACTAAACAATACAGGGTTCACAAACACAAATCAAGTACTGAACAATAGTACTTACTACAAACAAGCAAAGTTGCACTAATTAAACTCTGCAGACTATTTCTTGCCACCGACCTATGGGATGAACCCCGCATAACTGACTAGGCCATGGACTTCATGAGAGATGTCTACCGGCACCATCACCATCTCCTCAACCTTGGAGAACCTAACAGAGTGGTCTTTCCACTCATAAACATGACGACGAAGACATGCCACATCAGATTTGTCGGGAAGCTTTACAAGAACCACACCCTTCGTAATCGAAGGCACAACCAGGAAATTGTTGTGGTCAAGTACAGCCCCGAGAACACGCCTGACAACAATGCTATAGGAAAACACTAGTTCAGGACACGTGGTGAGAAGGACACAGTAGCTGGATAGTTTAGCAGTAGAAAACATCCTTAGGTCTTCTAGTTCACACGGCATGACTTTGAGAACTTCATCTCCACCGCGGACCTGGTTCTAATTCAAACAGAAACCAAATATTTTATTACTACCTCCGTTCAGAAATATAAGATGATTTTCGATATTTTACTCCATATATGACTACATATACGCACAGAAATGAGTGAACAAAGACACTAGAACATGTCTTCAAAGGCATGAGAGCAATGGGATTACTTGCAATATCCATAACACAAGTTATTGATGCAAATATACCCTATCCAAAGGTAGCATTGATGTTCATAAAGTAGTTGAAAGTAATCTATAAGAAATCAGTGTCAACCTCTCGCATGTTTTGGTCAAAAGAGGAATTTAGAACTGGCATTGGGCACACAAAAATCACATGCAAGATCACCCAGAAAGTTGTACTACTAGTACTAGTACTGCGTGTTAGATGAAAAAACACGATCAAGATCAAGAAAAAGATCGTCAAGAAGAGATATTACCTGGACTTGCTTAATGAGGGATCCCGGAGAGGGGGGCTTGGACAGGGCGATGGCTTTGAGCTTGTCTGTGGTAGTCTTGGCGGGGTGCTTGCGCTTCTTTGTACCATGAGCCTCGATGGTTTTTGCCAGAGCCATAGACATCACTTCGGCCGGTGCTCCAGCGTCCATCAAGAAACTGTCAAATAGAAATAAAAGAAAAGAAACCATAATCACAAACCCAAAAGAAGAATAGAGAGGGGGTTATAGGATCAGTCTCGGGGTTGCAAGACCAGGCCTTGGCCAGAATCAACACCATTGATGCGCTCACCTTTCCTTCTTTGGGAGAGAAGAACAATGGCAGAAGCAGGTCTGGGTTTTCTTGAAGAAATGAGGAACAAGATGAGGGAGAAGCGAGGGTTGTGTAGAGAGGAAGCTGAGAGATAAGAGTGAAATGATGGTTGCTTCGTCCATCCAACTTACTATTGGAAAGGAGGGGGTTTTGTGATTTGACGGCTCATTTGGGCATTACTGCGGCGCTTCGATAGGGGTAGTCTACAGTGCAGTTGGGCACTCTACTACGGAGTAATTTACTGCATGGCTGGTGGACCCTAATGATGGTTGTCCCACACGTCGGTGAAAGTGAGTAGCAAAGTTCTTGACGACCATCGAGGAGGATCCGCACTGTAGAGCGAGTCCACTGTTTTTTCTAAAGAAAAAAATGATTACAACAAGCGTTTCCACTCTTACGATGCAGGAGTGCGAAACACGGTAGCCACTTGAACATACACAGTGCTCCTACTACTAGGCATGTGTAATGGTTCATACGTCAGTACTACATAATCTTGTTGCTAGTGTAGTAAGATATGACGATAACAAATGAGTGCGCATGTCAACTATAGAACAGTAATGTAACGTAATACCGCTTTTTCGACTGTCCGGTCGAGAATGAACGGTGAGATCAATGTTAACAAAACTAGGTCTACAACGCACGGAGAGTACAGTGCTACAGTACTCCATGAAACATGAACCATATGAAGCACGACGACTCAGTGTTAGGCAGGGTGTATGAAGGGTGCACGAGATGAGAGCAAAAGTTCCCTTCTCGACCCACTTTTCGGTCTTTGGCAGAGTGCATGAAGGGTGCATGAGTCCACACTAGTAGGTTAACACAAATACACGAAGAGGGAACAACTATATTGAGATGAGAATGCAACCAAACACACCCACACGTTTTGTGCTACAGTGACCGATCTGCACCGTCTGAGTTTGATCCAACGGTCATGTTGTGCTGAGACATGGACATGCCCATGCAGAGGACGCCTAAACACCACCGAAGTCCCTCTGATTCTCGAGGCGCATGACGTTGGTGATGCAGGGTGCAACGGCCCGTGGAGCCCGCTCCCGGTTGACGGGAGCCAGCTCGTCAAAGACGGCGTCCAATGGCACGAATAGATTCCAGTGACGGAGCCCTGAGAGGATTTGCCTGACAACGGCAACGGTAGCCCGCAACCCCTCCTTGTCCAGCTCTGCCCCTACCATCGAGCGGAGATGGCTCAGCTCCTTAGAGATATAGGTGAAGAAGGAGACCAGGTCAGGAAGCCGCAGCTCATTGAAGTCGACGGGGTGGTCGAACGGGTTTAGCCCGACGGCCGACATGGTCATGCTGGCATGACGGTAGGCATTACGCAGATGCAACACGTGCATGGCAACTTGGTCCACCAAGTGGCTGAGGCGATCCTGGACCTTGTCATGATCGGCCCGCTCGCGCTCCAGCTGGCTCCCTTAACGGCATATCGTATCTCCCGCTTTCTGCAATAACGCCGTCGGCGCCTCGAGCATCTTTGTGGTGGACGCCTGCCACTTTTGAAGCTCTGTGAACTCCCGCACATAACGGAGGAGCATGGCACTCCTCTCCTCCTTGAGCTCACGGAGCTCCACGTCCTTGGCCCTGACCTCCGCATCCTTGGCCTCGAGCTCCTGTGTCAGGCGCCTCCCCTCAGACTCCGTGATCTGCTGCGTCGCCATGGCACTAGGTAGAAGCAACGGGGAGAGGAAGCGAAGGGGGCGAAACGGCTGAAAGGCAATGCAATCTACGGGAAGGCGGAGGGAGCCAGCCGAGGAGCGGGGAATCTTTAGGTTTTCACCATGGGAAAACACCAGTCGACGACTTCTCTCATCAGAGAGCAGTGGGTTTTACAGGTGGAGTCATCGTGACTAATTACTTCCGCGTCTGCTCCCGTTAATCAAAAAATTAAAAATCCCACCGCGCCTGCTCCTGTCAATCAAAAAATTAAAAATCCTCCCGCGCCTGCCACACCCAAAGACTAGAGCAACGCCGCGATGGATATTTAAATTTACCTGCCGGCAATGAGATAAAAAAAGGGTGAAAAAAACAAATGTGGCGGCGGCCTAGCTAATCGGTCGCACTAGCCCAGCTAGCTAGCCACCGTGATTCACTAATGTACTCGACGGGAAAGGTGATCTTTCGTGATTTGATGACTCATCTACTTGCGGCGCTATGACCGAGGAGGACCCAGAAAACGCGCGGTACGGCATCCCACATCTCGGCAAGGAAGAATATATGCATGCACCACCCAGGAGGACCCCGAAACCGCGCGGTAGGGTGTGCCACATCTCGGCACGGAGGAAAAATGTGCGTGTAAAAATATACTGTTTCTGACGTAGTAGTACCTATGGTTCGACCTCGTGACCCAGCCAGTCGGTCGAAAACACCCCACTAGCCACACAACTTCATCATGCTAACATGGCACGGAGGATAGGTGTGGTTAGCTCCGGCTCGACCAGCCACAACGTCTCTTGTTCTAGGCGATTCTTCTATTTTCCAAGCTTTTTTTAGTTATAATAACACCACGGCAAGCTAGAGCTGCTCTTCGTGTGTGCCCGTGCGTCTAAAGGTTAGACGATGGAGAGGAGAGAGAGATCGCAGACCTGGGACCCACCAGTAAGTGAGTCAATGGTCATGCACGTGTTGACGAGGCACTCCCTCTACTCTACTCAATGTAATACTGTATAAGATCAAGTTATGGGACAAAGCCAACAACGTTGTTGTTTCAGGCTATAGACTTACGATTTGTAGTCCAGGTTGCCAGTTCGAATCTCGTCTTTCAGATTTGTTAGTCTTAGGTCCATGTTTGATCAATGAAAAGTGGGACCCCCATGTGTTGTTCTGATATTTCAATGTAGGATGATTTTTTTGAACAAACATTCTGCGCAGTTAGACAAGTAACGACACAAGTTACACGTATTTTGCAAGTTTAAGAACAAAAATGACAGCGGCATAGAATATCACATCCACCCCGCAGCTTAGATGCTATGGTGATACGAGTTTTTACATCATTGGAACTGAGATTCAATGGCTTGGGAGTAGTCTTTGTAATTATGCACAATTTCCAAACTCTCCAAGGTTTTTTTGCAAATAAAACATTTAGGCCTCGTCTGTGTCGCTGCATCTTGGATCCGACGGCTCCCTGTTGCTCATATTAGGTGCTCCCCGTAGCTTAATTAGTCGATACGGTGATACAAGCATCTAGGTCGTATGATATGTGATCAGATTCCACATGCGTAGTACTTGTACTTTCTGCGCAATCCCCAAACTCTCTTAGGTGTATATTGCAAAAACATCCAAACCTCCTACTGTGAGCCATTAGATCTCCGTGAACTCGTATCACCATAGAATATACGATGCGGGGGCACCTCATATTCTCTCGTGCGAGAAAACATCAGGTGCTCTCGCAGCTAGGACACTACGGTGATACAAGCTTTGAGGTCATTTGATCTGAGATCCAATGGCATCTGAGCAGTCTTTGTGCTTGTAAGCAGTGGCCAAACTATTTGGGGGCTTTTCTGCAAAAAAACATTTGAACCACTGAGGAGTTGTTGGGTCACAAATCCAACGGCTCCGAAGAGCTTGTATCACCAAATCATCTAAGGTGTGGCAGCACATGATATTCTTACATACAGGAGAATATGATGTCCTCCTTCATCTTAGATGCTACGGTGATATGAGCTTCGAGGTCGTTGGATATGGGATCCAAGGGCATCTGATTAGTTTTTGTACAAATTGTGTGCAATTCTCAAACTCATCAAGGTTTCTTGTAAAAATATTAAGACATCCTGTGAGCTCCTATATCTCAGATCTACAAGCTCCAAGGAACTCGTATCAGTATATATCATCTAAGGTGTGGGGGCACATAATATTCTCCCGAGGAGGAGGGGTGCAGAACCAATCGGTGTTTCGGAGGGTGGGGACAACCCCTGACAATTTTATCTAAGGTCAAGGGGTTAACCCCCGACACAGGTTCACAATTTTATCTAAGGTCAAGGGGTTAACCCCTGACAATCTACATAGACTTAATATTCATGTTTCATTTTCCTGTTCATTTTGAATATTGAATTGAGGACCATGCATGTCTTACATTTTACTCCCTTCATTCCTAAATATTAGTATTTTTGGAGATTTCAAATGGACTGCCACATACGGATGTATATAGACATATTTGAGAGTGTAGATTCACTCATTTTGCTCCGTATGTAGTCACTTGTTGAAATCTCTAAAAGACTAATATTTAGGAACAGAAGGAGTATTTTTGAATTCGTGTCATATATGCATGGTTTGGAAAAATAGATGCACTATACTTATTGGGTTGTTGTTGTGTTCATGTGTGTGTGTGTGTGTGGTCATATGCTTGATACATACAAAGTTTTCTCACCACCATACCCTTCATCTTTTAAATTTGAATTTGCAATGAAAAACTTACTAGGGATACCATGAAATGTGAAATCTACGTTGAGATCACTATATCACAAACTCACTCTAATTCAAGAACTCGTCATAAATCAATTACCATGTTGAGATTACTATTTGCAAGGAAAATACGGGCATTGTAATACACATAGATTCGTTCGGCAATTTGAAAGATTCATTTTGTATACTCGAATGGTAGGACCCAACGGTGTACCAGCCAGACCTTGGCTCGTGTTGATCCTAAAAAAAACCCGAGCTCGTGTTGATCCTAAAAAAACCGGGCTCATGTCCTTCTGGTGGAGTGCGTGGTACGCACATTAGCCAACCCCAAACAGTCGAGCCTCCGCATTTCGAGTCGAAATATCTGGCGGCCAGAATTCCAGGCCTAGGAAATTCCCCTCATGTCCCTGGTCGTAGTGACTACCGATGAAAAATGGAGGGATGCTTTAGTAACTAGACAACGTCACCTACCATGCGGAGCATGGTTCAATTCCCTCGTTCGCCGCTACCCAAGGTCACCCGTCAACTGCATTGCCTAGTACTAATAGGAGTACATACTACACCAGGATGAGCACATAATTGAGCCCGTTTGTTCGTGCCTAGTACTTGACTTAATATATCAGGCAATGCACTGGTACGGAGGGATTATCCTTTTACTCTGCATATATAACTTGTCTGAAGTCTAACTAAGAAAAATGTTTGACCAAATCCTTTCTTTATAAATACAACAGGAAAGATGTATCGCTTGAAAATTTATTGCATGATGCAGCTTATGATATTGTTTCGAATCCTGGATTTTAAATTTCAGAAAATCCAAAAGTGACTAGAAATTCATGAAACTAAGCATGGTCATGTGATATGGCACAAATATTCCTACGTAATTTTTTTCTTCAATTTGAGACAGGCTGCTTATGCGAAGTTGCACAAATGAAGAGCCAAGGTATTTATTGAAACCGTGGGTGTTTACGTGCCGCCACAAGTTCCGCATCTCATCGGTAGGTGCCGTCCGAGCAAGCGTGCGACTCGACAAGAGGCGTGCGAGCAGACCGCTACGCCGACTGACAGGAGGCGTGCGAGCAAACCGCTGCTCAGGCTCACCGAGAGGCGAGCCCTTTGACCAGGCTCCGCCGCCCACCTTCATCCCAACTGCTCCCACTTTCAATGTCGCCGGCGCTGCAGTTTAAAATCAATCCCACACTACCCGGTGTCGCTACAATCTTCTCTCTTCCTCTCCGACTCTCCTGTCATCTACCTCCAACCAGCCTAACCTAACCGTATGCCATGCGGCATCATGATGGTCTACCCTTAGTCTTGCAGTTTCCTAAGGAAGACACCCAGCCGGAGTCTCAAGAAAATAAGGCGCTTTGGGATGAGCTTGAACCGGCCTTGCGAGAAGACTCCACGCCTGTCCCCACTCCCGTGCTGGCTCCCGTTGCCCCGACAGCGCCAGCGCCCATCCCTGTGGCAATGATGGGCTGGGAGCCGCACATTGTCAGCGAGCTTGATGCCACGGGGTTCCACGAGGTCCCCGCCGACTTTCACGCCCGCGGGTGCTCTGACGTGCGCGCCCATGCCGGTGCCCGTGCACACGAATGTCTCCTCCGCGCCGTTGCCAACGCCTGTCCCCACGCGGGTGCTAGTGGCCCCCTCAGCGGCATGGATGTCCGTCGTCGACCGCTTCCTTGCACCAACGCTAGTCGCCTCCTCCTGCCAGTTGACTCGCTCCTGGAGACCGAAGTCCAGAACATTGTGGCCTTCCTTGAATCTAGGGCCAACGTCCAGGAGTACGCCAACAACGGCGCAAGACGCCACCCTTGCCGTCGGTCAGTGGCCCGATGACACACAGAGCACGACAGTGGAGCCGCTTCCCACCGCAAGACGCCCCCACCGCCGCGCGTAATCTAAATTTGCCAGGAAAAATGTTCGGATTTCCATGCTTAAAATTCAAACGTTTATCATTCTATTTATTTTAGATCGATCGTCGTATGAATGTAAAGTCGGAGTCAGACTGAGTGAAATCTATGGTTTGATTGATTGAATGTTCTACTAGAGCCGCGTCAAATTAAATATAAAACGTCATGAAGCCACATGTATTCCTTCTCATCCAATGACCTAGACTGCTTCAATGTCGAGCGCTCAAAACGTTTAGCGTGCAGTTAATTTCATGCCAAAAATAGTGCTAATCACATAATAACACGCAAATAATATCCTACTTAATATCCGCATGCACTTAATATACTTCCAAATTAATGTGCATTGCACGTACACATTGACTAGTACTACTAGTACGTGAAACTGGTGCCGTAACTTGTGAACGCGTCCAGATATGGTCAATGGAAACATCGCCCGCGAGTTCTTTGTGTTTGCCAGTGCGTCTAAACGCAGAAGGGGAGGAGAGAGAGAGCACACATGGTACCCACCAGTAAGTGAAGGCAAATAGTACTACGTGCTAATGAGTCGGTCCCACTAATGTACTAAAAATAATATTACATGTTATCCATTAAATAGGATGTGGTAATATAAAAACATTATATGAACAAAGGGGGTACAACAAACATTGCTGCTCTACGTATGTTGCCTACTAATGTGCGGCTCGAAGGCCCTGGTCGCATGTTCGATCCTCGTCCTTTATTTTTTAATTTGTATATGGGTCCAAATTTGTTTCATGACAGGTGGGCCCCTCGGTGTGTAGTTTGTAGCACTTTAATTTGTGGGTCAAAATTTGTTCCATTCTAGGTGGACTATCGGTGTGTAGTTTTGTAGCTTATTTGTAATAATTAAAGAGAACAATGGAGTTTTTTGCAATAATACCATAGTATGATGTTGAAGGCGAGAAAGGACGTGCGAGCAAGTGATGACTAAGCTAGAGGGAAATCAATTGGGGGAGATGCGGGGGTTGCAACGGTGTTCGAAGTAGTTGTGAGCCTAATGCTACGAAAATATAATCTAAACCCACCGGAATGAATGCCTACACAAATTAATCCAAGGTTGGAGTCCCCCTCGCAATGTAAATAGCTCTGGTTTTGCAAGGGATGGAGAGGTAGCTTCAATGTGTGGAAGATTGGTAACCCATAAGTATAGGGGATCACAATTTTTGAGGGTAGAGTATTCAACCCAAATTTATTGATTCGACACAAGGGGAGCCAAAGAATATTCTGAAGTATTAACAGTTGAGTTGTCAATTCAACCGCACTCGAAAGACTTAATATCTGCAGCAAAGTATTTAGTAGCAAAGTAATATGGAAGTAACGGTAATGGTGGAAAAAGTAATAGTATTGGTTTTGTAGTGATTGTAACAGTGGCAACGAAAAAGTAACTAAGCAAAGATCAATATGTGAAAAGCTCGTAGGCATTGGATCAGTGATGGATAATTATGTCAGATGTGATTCCTCATGCAATAGTTATAACATAGGGTGACACAGAACTAGCTCCAGTTCATCAATGTAATGTAGGAAGGCATGTATTCCGAATATGGTCATACGTGCTTATGGAAAAGAACTTGCATCACATCTTTTGCCCTACCCTCCCATGGCAGCGGGGTCCTATTGGAAACTAAGGGATATTAAGGCCTCCTTTTAATAGAGTACCGGAACAAAGCATTAACACTTGGTGAATACATGAACTCCTCAAACTATACTCATCACCGGTAATTGTCCCGATTATTGTCACTTCGGGGTTAACGGATCATAACACATAGTAGGTGACTATTGACTTGCAAAATAGGATCAAGAACTCACATATATTCATGGAAACATAATAGGTTAAGATCTGAAATCATGGCACTCGGGCCCTACTAACAATCATTAAGCATAGCAAAGTCAGATCAACATCAATCTCAGAACATAATGGATACTAGGGATCAAACCCTAACAAAACAAACTCGATTACATGATAAATCTCATCCAACCTATCACCGTCCAGTAAGCCTACAATGGAATTACTCATGCACGGCGGCGAGCATCATGAAATTGGTGATGGAGGAAGGTTGATGATGATAATGGCAACGGATTCCCCTCTCCGGAGCCCCGAACGGACTCCAGATCAGCCCTCCCGAGAGAGATTAGGGCTTGGCGGCGGCTCCGTATCGTAAAACGCGATGAATCCTTCTCTCTGATTTTTTTCTCCCCAAACGTGAATATATAGAGTTGGAGTTGAGTTCGGTGGAGCCTCAGGGGGCCCATGAGATAGGGGCGCACCCCAGGGGGGTGGGCGCCCCCCACCCTTGTGGACAGGGTGTGGGCCCCTAACATTGATTCTTTTGCCAGTATTTTTTATATATTCCAAAAATATTCTTCGTGAAGTTTCAGGTCATTCCGATAACTTTTATTTCTGCACAAAAATAACACCATGGCAATTCTGCTGAAAACAGCGTCAGTCCAGGTTAGTTCCATTCAAATCATGCAAGTTAGAGTCCAAAACAAGGTCAAAAGTGTTTGGAAAAGTAGATACGATGGAGATGTACGACATGAGAAAGCAAGGTCAATCGAGAGACATATAGATAGAGAGACAAAGTGAGTGTGGTCCGACATTCATTGAAAAGAAATATATGCTCTGGAGAGATATTGTCGGATTGAGCTTTTGGGAAGGGTGAGGGCTGTAAGATAGAGCTTGAGAGATGATCCAGCCACATACATGTAGATATATTTTGTGCATTGGAGGGAGCAAGGTCAATGGATTACATGTATAAAGGGAGAGAGATTGAGCGAGTGTGGGTCGTCGTGCGATCCAAAGAGTGAGACGGGTTGGAGAGAGTGACCTAGATAGACAATGTGCATGAGAGAGTATACAATATGAATATGTTGACTTGCGCTCAAACATGGAGATATATCGTTTGTGTCCAAGAAAGAGTGAGGTTAATCGAGACATACAAAGAGAGAAAGATAGAGAGAGAGAGAGAGGGAGAGAGGGAGAGAGCGAGTGAGAGAGGGAGAGCGAGAGAGATTGCGTGAGCGTAGCCCGCCATGAGGTCGAAAGAGTGGGGGCGATTTGGATGGACTGACCTAGATAGACAATCTGTGTGAGAGAGTATAGAGTGTGTCGATTGAGGCCCGAACAGGGAGATATATCATTTGTATGTGAAATAAAACGAGGTTAATCGAGATTGAGATAATGAGAGCGAGATTGAGCGAGTGTGGCCCGCCGTGCGGAAGAAAGAGTGAGACAGTCTCGAGGTAGTGACCTAGATAGACAATGTGCGTGTGTGCGCACGAGAGGTTGGGGGTCTAGATAGGCAATGCATGTATCTAGTGAGAGAGGGTGGGAGGGAGAGTGAGAGAGAGAGCTTGGCATGGGGTGCAATGGCGGGTGTGTGAGGTAAATACATTTGGTAATAGTATGGAAAGGGGGGTTGTGTAGTTGAGAGAGTTAGAGATGGAAATGTGGAGAGAAAGAATGAATGTGTGTCGGAAACCAATAGCTTCCTAAGGTGGTTAGGAGAGGAAGATTGACCGATATAGGAAGTATGTAGCCTGTGTGCCGGGGGGCTAAAAACAACATTTGAATGTAGATAGTACGGGACTTAATATCGATGTTCCAATCCCATGTACATTGTAAGATTTGAACCGAGGACCATGCATATGGGTAGTTATTTCAAATTCGTGCCATATTAGGTTTTGAAAAGTTGACATTGACTTGATTGTTGTGCTATTTTGTAGGTCATATGTTTGAATCCACCCAAAGTTTTCTCACTACCATGGTGTTCATCATATACATATGAATTTGTATTAAAAAGTAGCATGGATACCGTGAAATGTGAAACCCACGTTAGAATTGGAGACTGCTACATAACACACACTCTAATTCAAATAACTAATTATGTGACACACACTCTAATCCACGTTAGCATGGATACTGTGGATACCGTTTTGAATTCTTTTCAAATAACTCCACATTAATTAATTTATAGTATCTTGTTTCGAATGACTAATTATTTGCAAGGAAAACACAGGCATGGTAATACATACATATTCGTTTGCAAATGAAAGAAGATTCGTTTGCATTCTCAAATGTAGGCGCACCAGGCAGACCAGGGTCGTGTCGTGGTGGTTGCGTGTGTCGTACGGACTCTTAGCACCCCGCCACCCCCCCCCCCCCCCCCCCCCCCCAAAAAAAAGAAGGAGGACAAAAAAAGTTCGCTCTTCCATGTTTCGGATTGAAATATCTGGCAGCCCCAATCCCAGCCCTGCAAAATCTCCCTTCTCCGTCGTCCCCTTCCGCGCCCAGATTGCTCAAATCCCTAATTCGCCACCAACCCAAGCAAAGTTCAAATCGCCCCTTGTCTCGTCTCTTTCCCCACCTCTGTGCCGGACGCCGACGACAAAGACGACGGTCGCGCTTCACCACTGCACCGGAGCTACCTCATCTACGCCCTCGTCCACCGCACCGGGTGGTCCACCGACAACGTCGACTGCCTCAACCGACGTGCCTCAAAGACACCGACTTCCACCGCATCTGGTGCGCTTCAATGACGTCGTCTCCCACCTCACCGTGGCTACTTCACCGAGCACGTTATTGCACCTCCGCCCCTCGAGGCCATTGGGGCTTCAGCAATGGTCTCGTCCAGCGCATCGTAGCACTCTGCTGCCACTCTAGATCTGCATCGTCGGCAGACCAGGGTCGTGTCGTGGTGGTTGCGTGTGTCGTACAGACTCTTAGCACCCCGCCCCCCCCCCCCCCCCCCCCCCCCCCCAAAAAAGAAGGAGGACAAAAAAATTTCGCTCTTCCATGTTTCGGATTGAAATATCTGGCAGCCCCAATCCCAGCCCTGCAAAATCTCCCTTCTCCATCGTCCCCTTCCGCGCCCAGATTGCTCAAATCCCTAATTCGCCGCCAACCCAAGCAAAGTTCAAATCGCCCCTTGTCTCGTCTCTTTCCCCACCTCTGTGTCGGACGCCGATGACAAAGACGACGGTCCCGCTTCACCACCGCACCGGAGCTACCTCATCTACGCCCTCGTCCACCGCACCGGGTGGTCCATCGACAACGTCGGCTGCCTCAACCGATGTGCCTCATAGACACCGACTTCCACCGCATCTGGTGCACTTCAATGACGTCGTCTCCCACCTCACCGTGGCTACTTCACCGAGCACGTTATTGCACCTCCGCCCCTCGAGGCCATTGGGGCTTCAGCAACGGTCTCGTCCAGCACATCGTAGCACTCTGCTGCCACTCTAGATCTGCATCCGTGCGCGGCCAGCCAACGCCAGCGCATCACCCTCAACGGCTCTGAAGTGACCCGCACTCTAGCTAGGCAAGCATGCCCAAACGCCAGCCTGAACTAGGTATCCACACATCACTCCCTTGTGCAGTGTTCCGACGATCTTTGGATATCCTTTCACTACTCTCTTAGCTTACAGACCTATGCAACTCTGACTTTAACTCTTGTTTCTTCTGGAGATATCATCTGAAACAAGCAAAACCATTTTTTAGCGAAGCATGACGGCGCTATGGGATTTGGTACACATGCTGCACACCCGTATAACCTTGTAAGTATCTATCCTCCGATACAACAGCAAGGTCGATTCCTCTTATTTAATCAACCATTCACCATGTCAAAAATGCAAAGGGGGATGCAAGGAGCACAAGGCCTGCACATCCAAGCAAGTGGTAACATGGACTTGTACATGGAACATCCCAAGCGCAAGCAGAGCTTCAGTGAGCATGTACAACAAGCTAGCATAAGTCCATGCATTTCATTTAATTCATACTGGTCTGCGTGTATGATTTGTGTGAAGTGGCGGATCCACGAATTCAAGTTACCAGGGGCGAACATTTAACTTAAAAAATATGAAGGCACTTGCACTCCGAAAATCAACTTAACTTGAGAAATGTGAAGCTACATGCACTTTGAAAACCATCTAATGATCCAATGTAGTTCAGATTATAAAACACTAAATGATGCAAGCACCAAAAAACACAAAATGCAACAAGGTGTACAAGGACTACTAACATGGTCTGTACCTGCTTGAATTATTCGTTCTCTGGCTGAAAATATCGAAGTGTAATTGCACCTATAACCAGTGCGCAAACTGCATATCAATATATCTATCCTGCACAAGTATGCCAATAGTTTCAAACAATAGATTAGAAAAGTATTTATGCTACATTGTCATAATACGGCGACTTTCTGGTAGATGGTCTCGACGTTTCCTGAAGCCATGAAAATGTACTATAATTTGCTTGTCATCAATGCCTGCAAATCTCTATGTCTCTCTCAACATAGCAGATCATCATTAGACACTAAATCCTTCAATGGGATCTTGCAAAATGCTTGCATAAGATCCCTCATTAGACACTATATGTTCATCACCAGGAGCATGTAAAATGTTTGCATCAAATCCTTCAAATCCTTCTTTAGCAGTCTATTCATTAGACACTTCAGGATCAAGAACAACATGAACTTGTATGTTTGCACCGGAAAGTTGATTAGATACAACAGATCCAGTCAGTTCAGTATTTGGGGACTTATAAAATAAGTAGAAATTGGTTTCATTTTCTCATAGATTCCCTACATACAAGAAGTTTCACAACACCATCAAATTTAACTATTGGCCAGAAATTGAACATTTGAATTAGATATAATGAGGGATGTGATGTACCTGCTCGTTGCGCATGCTGCTCTTGCAAGTTGCGACTGTCCGTTTGCGCAAGCTCGATGCCATGCCTGTGCTGTCGCCGCTGCCTCCCACGCAGGCTACACCTAGAGCTGGATCTTCATCTTCTTGTCCTTCCATTCGCTTGAAGCCCGGCGACTGCCCTCCAAAGAGGGCACGAGGAAGTGCTTTGTTGGTCTGTCCAGCGGCGACTAGGTTAGGAGTGAACCAGACTTGAGGCTGGAGGGAACGCATTGGGATTTTTCCTGCTGTCGATCGATGTGGGAGGCGCTCGTTTGGGCCGCGAGCCTGCTATAGGGCTTGCCTTGCACTTACGTTATTGGCCCATCCAAATTGAAACGTTTTTCTTCATTTTTTACATTGCCTTCTCGTGCGTTGGGACGAACATAACTAGCCTGGGCCAACCTAGACGACTCAAACTAGGTGCACACTTTCCAGCCACCTGAGGCGGCTGCCCATACCAGCCCCTACGGTGGCGTCGCCCCTTTTTGCGTGTATGATTGGGGTAGTGAAAAAAAATTCCAGTGACGCTTTTGATTTACCCACAGAATGGTTGAATTGCTTGTTTCTATGAACTGAGTTCGCCAATAATGTGAAGGTTGCAAGTCTTTCATCCTATTGTAGATTGCTTAGATCTCGATATGCCAAATGTAATCGCATGAAATATACCGTAAAAGCCAGTGTGATGTGTGTGGTTACAACTAGTCTGACTACACGTCCTCATATAACATATCAAGGACGCACCATCTTATCAGATTAACCATCCGACTTACCTATACAGTGTGGAAAGAAAGAAGTATTGGGACTACGTATCCAAGTAGTTGATGCCATGGGCTCCTTCGTAGAACCTTGTAAGCGAAAAAGAAGTTGCAGTGTGCCTGTACAAAGAGCTAGCGTAAGTTCAGTTACCTGCTTCTCGGAATTTTAGTTAGCCACTTATTGCAAAATTGTTCAATTATGTTGCTTGTCTTAATTTAGTTTGCAACCGGTTACATAATGGCATAGCCTGTTAATCCTATTATAGACTGCGCCGATCTATGTGTTTGATACTTACTGTTAAGTGAAGGAAATATGCCCTAGAGGCAATAATAAAGTTATTATGTATTTCCTTATTTCATGATAAATGTTTATTATTCATGCTAGAATTGTATTAACCGGAAACATAATACATGTGCGAATACATAGACAAACATAGTGTCACTAGTATGCCTCTACTTGACTAGCTCATTGATCAAAGATGGTTAAATTTCCTAACCATAGAAATGAGTTGTTATTTGATCAATGGGATCACATCATTAGGAGAATGATGTGATTGACTTGACCCATTCCGTTAGCTTAGCACTTGATCGTTTGTTTACTACTATTGCTTTCTTCATGACTTATACATGTTCTTATGACTATGAGATTATGCAACTCCCAAATACCGAAGAAACACTTTGTGTGCTACCAAACGTCACAACGTAACTGGGTGATTATAAAGGTGCTCTACAGGTGTCTCCGATGGTACTTGTTGAGTTGGCATAGATCAAGATTACGATTTGTCACTCCGATTGTCGGAGAGGTATCTCTGGGCCCTCTCGGTAATACACATCACTATAAGCCTTGCAAGCATGATAACTAATGAGTTAGTTACGGCATGATGTATTACGGAACGAGTAAAGAGACTTCCCGGTAACAAGATTGAACTAGGTATTGGGATACCGACGATCGAATCTTGGGCAAGTAACATACCGATGACAAACAGAACAACGTATAGTGTTGCGTGGTTTGACCGATAAAGATATTCGTAGAATATGTAGGAACCAATATGAGCATCCAGGTTCCGCTATTGGTTATTGACCGGAGACGTGTCTCGGTCATGTCTAGATAGTTCTCGAACCCGTAGGGTCCGCACGCTTAAAGTTCTGTGACGAGCAGTTTTATGAGTTTATATGTTTTGATGTACCGAAGGTAGTTTGGAGTCCCGGATCTGATCACGGACCTGACGAGGAGTCTCAAAATGGTCGAGACGTAAAGATTGATATATTGGAAGCCTACATTTGGACATCGGAATAGTTCTGGGTGAAATCGGGATTTTACCGGAGTACCGGAGGGGTTACCAGAACCCCCCCGGGGGCTAATGGGCCTTGTTGGGCCATAAGGGAAAGAGAGAGGGGCCGACCTAGGGCAGGCAGCACGCCCCCTTCCCCCTGTTCGAATTGGACTAGGAGAAGGGGGGTGGCGCCCCCTTTCCTTCTCTTTCTCCCCCTGCCTTTCCCCCCTCCTAGTAGGAGTAGGAAAGGGAGGAATCCTACTCCTACTAGGAGGAGGATTCCTCCTCCTAGGCGCGCCAACAAGGGCCGGCCGGCCTCCCCCTTGCTCCTTTATATACAGGGGCAGGGGGCACCTCTAGACACACAAGTTGATCACAAAGATCTCTCCCAGCCGTGTGCGGTGCCCCCTCCACCATAATCCACCTTGGTCATACTGTAGCGGTGTTTAGGCGAAGCCCTGCTGCAGAACTTCATCAACATCGTCACCACGCCATCGTGCTGATGAAACTCTTCCCCGAGCTCTATTGGATCGTGAGTTCACGGGACGTCATCGAGCTGAAGGTGTGCTGAACGCGGAGGTGCCTGATACGTCTCCGTCGTATCTATATTTTTAGATTGTTCCATGCCAATATTATTCAACTTTCATATACTTTTTGGCAAGTTTTTATACTATTTTTGGGACTAACATATTGATCCAGTGCCCAGTGCCAGTTCCTATCTGTTGCATGTTTTTGGTTTCGCAGAATATCCATATCAAACGGAGTCCAAACGGGATAAAAACGGATAGAGCTTATTTTTGGAAAATATGGAAAATTCGGAAGGAAAATCAACGCGAACCAGTGCCCGAGGTGATCACGAGGAAGGGGGGCGCCCCCCCTTAGGGCGCACCCCTACCCTCGTGAGCCCACCATAAGGCGGTTGACGCTCTTCTTTTGCCGCAAGAAAGCTAATATTCGGAAAAAAAATCACGGCGAAGGTTTCAGGCCAATCGGAGTTACGGATCTCCATATATATACGAAATGGTGAAACAGAGCCAGAGGAGAACACAGAAACAGAGAGAGACAGAGAGATAGGTCCAATCTCGGAGGGGCTCTCGCCCCTCCCACGCCATGGGAGCTAAGGACCAGAGGGGAAACCCTTCTCCCATCTAGGGAGGAGGTCAAGGAAGAAGAAGGAGGGGGGCTCTCTCCCCCTCGCTTCTGGTGGCGCCGGAGTGCCACCGGGGGCCATCATCATCACCGCCATCTTCACCAACAACTTCACCACCATCATCATCAACTCTTCCCCCCTCTATGCAGCGGTGTAACCTCTCTCTTACCCGCTGTAATCTCTACTTAAACATGGTGCTCAATGCTATATATTATTTCCCAATGATGTATGGCTATCCTATGATGTTTGAGTAGATCTGTTTTGTCCTAATGGCTATTTGATGATCGTGATTGGTTTGAGTTGTATGTTTTATTATTGGTGATGTCCTATGGTGCTCTCCGTGTCGCGCAAGCGTGAGGGATTCCCGCTGTAGGGTTTGCAATATGCTTATGATTTGCTTATGGTGGGTGGCGTGAGTGACAGAAGCACAGACCCGAGTAAGTAGGTTGTTTGCGTATGGGATAAAGGGGACTTGATGCTTTAATGCTATATGGTTGGGTTTTACCTTAATGAATCTTTAGTAGTTGCGGATGCTTGCTAGAGTTCCAATCATAAGTGCATATGATCCAAGTAGAGAAAGTATGTTAGCTTATGCCTCTCCCTCAAATAAAATTGCAATAATGATTACCGGTCTAGTTATCGGTTGCCTAAGGGACAAATAACTTTCTTGTTGACAAAAGCTCTCTACTAAAACTAATTTAGTTGTGTCTTTATCTAAACAGCCCCTAGCTTTTATTTTCGTGTTATTTACTTTCTTGCAAGCTTACCCAAAAACACCTACAAAGTACTTCTAGTTTCATACTTGTTCTAGGTAAAGCGAACGTCAAGCGTGCGTAGAGTTGTATCGGTGGTCGATAGAACTTGAGGGAATATTTGTTCTACCTTTAGCTCCTCGTTGGGTTCGACACTCTTACTTATCGAAAGAGGCTACAATTGATCCCCTATACTTGTGGGTTATCAAGACCTTTTTCTGGCGCCGTTGCCGGGGAGCAATAGCGTGGGGTGAATATTCTCATGTGTGCTTGTTTGCTTTATCACTAAGTAATTTTTATTTGCTGTTCTTAGTTGTTTTCTATCTTTAGTTATGGGTAGGAAACGCAAAATACCAAAAAAATTAGTTTTACCTACTGAACCAATGGTTGAAGAACCACTCAAAATCTATCACACTGCTGAAGCTTATTACTTGGATCATCTTCGATCCCTTTGTGCTCGTGCTGAAACCCCAACTAGCTTAGTTGAGGGCAAATATTTAGATGAGCATGCTTGTTATGTGCGAGACCATATATCTGAAAAAGGGAAATGTTTACTAGATCAAATTCATCGTTTGCAATGCTATGCTTGGAATTTATGTGAAATATATGATTATACTTGTTGTTCTGAAGACCCTAAGAAACACCTTACCTACCAATGTTTGTTTAGTGATAATGGAATCATATCCTCTTATGCTAAGGGTGTTTATAATTACTATGATGTTCAACAAATTGAAGAATTTGTTACTTTTAAGGGTGCTTTTGAAATTTCTTCTTTGATTTAAAAGTATGATGCTACTCTTTACAAATCTAAAAATTTTGCTATACTTGAATATTGTTATGAGAATTATGCTTCTAATACCTATGTTAAACAATATATTGAGGAATACTCCGCTGTCCAAGAAGAGACTAATATTTTGAATGAGTCTATGGAAGAAGAAATTGATGAAATTGTGAGCTCATTGGATGAAAAAGATGAGGAGGAGAGCGAAGAACAAAAGGAGGAAGAGCCGATTGATCACCCGTGCCCACCTTGTAATGAGAGTAACTCTTCAACTCATACATTGTTTAATTCCCCTTCGTGCTTACCGAAGGATGATTGCTTTGATGACTGTTATGATCCCTTTGATTCTCTTGAAATATCCCTTTTTAATGATGCTTTCTATGCTTGTGGCGAAGATGCCAATATGAATGATGCTTATGGAGATGAACTTGCTATAGTTCCTTATGTTAAACATGAAGTTGTTGCTATTGCACCCACGCATGATAGTCCTATTATCCTTTTGAATTCTCCCAGTTTGCACTTATTAAGGATTATATTGATGGGTTGCCTTTTACTACTACACATGATGATTTTAATGAGTATAATATGCATGTGCTTGCTGCTCCTACTTGCAATTATTATGAGAGAGGAACTATATCTCCACCTCTCTATGTTTCCAACACGATAAAATTGCAAGAAACTGTTTATACTATGCATTGGCCTTTACTTTGTGTGCATGAATTGTTCTTTTATGACATGCCGATGCATAGGAAGAGAGTTAGACTTCATCATTACATGATATATGTTACCTTGTGCTCACCACTAAATTACAAATCATTGTTGATTCAAATTGGCTTTGATATACCTTGGGATTCGGGTGGATTCATTACTTGAGCACTATATGCCTAGCTTAATGGCTTTAAAGAAAGCGCTGCCAGGGAGACAACCCGGAAGTTTTAGAGAGTCATTTATTTCTGTTGAGTGCTTTCATATAGTTTAAAAACAACAGAAATAAAGAGGGAAACCCAAAACTTTTTCAAAAAGAAAAGCGAAAGTGAGAAAGACGAGCATTGTTGATGTGGGAGCTAGCCTTGAACTTTGTTCATGCTCACGGAAACTTTGTGAATCTTGATTACATAAAATTTTCAATAAAAATAATTATCCCCTTGTACAATTCCATTGTATTATAAAAATAATGTGCTAAGGTTTGCCTTTAGGATGTTTACGATGCTTGTTGGTTTGTGCGGTGCAGGACAGAAACTTTGGCTGTAGTGCGCGAATTTTAATTTTTTACTGGAACGTCAAATGGTTATGATTCTTTTTGTAATGTCTTTATTTACAATTTTTTTATTTTTCCTAATTTTTGAAGAATTTTTCAAGTATCATAAGTATGGTGAATGTTCAGATTGTTACAGAATGTTCTGTTTTAGACAGATTCTGTTTTTGATGCATAGTTTGCTTGTTTTGATGAAACTATCAATTTATATCAGTGGATGAAGCCATGAAAAAGTTATATTACAGTAGACACAATGCAAAAACAAAATATGAATTGGTTTGCAACAGTACCTAGAGTAGTGATTTGCTTTATTATACTAACGGATCTTACCGAGTTTTCTGTTGAAGTTTTGTGTGGATGAAGTGTTCGATAATCGAGAAGGTTTCGATGTGAGAAGAAGGAAGAGAGGCAAGAGCTCAAGCTTGGGGATGCCCGAGTCACCCCAAGTAAATATTCAATGAGACTCAAGCTTCTAAGCTTGGGGATGCTGGGGAGGCATCCCCTCTTTCTTCAACAAGTATCGATATGTTTTCGGATTCGTTTCGTTCATGCGATATGTGCAAGTCTTGGAGCGTCTTTTGCATTTAGGTTTTTACTTTTCTTTTATGCACCATGCTGGTATGAGATGGTCCTTGGTTGATTTATAGAATGCTCTTTGCACTTCACTTATATCTTTTGAGTATGGCTTTATAGAATGCTTCATGTGCTTCACTTATATCATTTGAAGTTTGGATTGCCTGTTTCTCTTCACTTAGACAACCGCCATTTGTAGAATGCTCTTTTGCTTCACTTATACTTGTTAGAGCATGGGCATATCTTTTGTAGAAAGAATTAAACTCTCTTTCTTCACTTATATCTATTTAGAGAGATGACAGGAACTGGTCATTCACATGGTTAGTCATAAAATCCTACATAAACTTGTAGATCGCTGAATATGATATGTTTGATTCCTTGCAATAGTTTTGCGATATAAAGGCGGTGATATTAGAGTCATGCTAGTCGAGTAATTGTGAAATTGAGAAATACTTGTGTTGAGGTTTGCAAGTCCCGTAGCATGCACGTATGGTGAACCGTTATGCAACAAAGTCGGAGCATGAGGTGTTTATTGATTGTCTTCCTTATGAGTGGCGGTCGGGGACGAGCGATGGTCTTTTCCTACCAATCTATCCCCCTAGGAGCATGCGCGTAGTACTTTGTTTTGACGACTAATAGATTTTTGCAATAAGTATGTGAGTTCTTTATGACTAAGGCTGAGTCCATGGATTATACGCACTCTCACCCTTCCTGTAACACCCCGGATATGACTTTCCCAATTTGTACTCCAACTCTTGCCGTTTCTGGCGTTAAGTTATTTTATTTTCTCTAGTTCGGGTTTTTGTCTCCGTGTGTTGTTATCGTTGTCATGCATCTCATATCATGTAATCATGTGCATTGCATTTGCATACGTGTTCATCTCATGCATTCGAGCATTTTCCCCATTGTCCATTTTGCATTCCGGCGCTTCGTTCTCCTCCAGTGGTCATTTCTAGATTTCTTTTGTGTGTGGGGATTAAACATTTCCGGATTGGACCGAGACTTGCCAAGCGGCCTTGGTTTACTACCGGTAGACCACCTGTCAAGTTTCGTACCATTTGGACTTTGTTTAATACTCCAACGGTTAACCGAGGGACCGAAAAGGCCTCGTGTGTGTTGCAGCCCAACACCCCTCCAATTTGGCCCAAAACCCACCTAAAACCTCTACTTCATCTAGAGCGTTCGATCACGATCGCGTGGCCAAAAAGCGCACCTCATTTGGACTCTCCTAGCTCCTCCTATGCCTATATATAGATCCCCACATTTCTAATCCCGGGCGAAACCCTAGATCCACTCCACACGCCGCCGCCGGACGATTTTTCCCGGACCGGACGTGTCCGAATCTCCACCCCACCGCCTCGTGTTGCCACGCCATTGGTCCTCGCCGCCACGCCCACATCGCCTGTCCCCGCCGCCGCGCGGCCCGGGAGCCCGAAGCCGGCCCTCCAGGCCCGCGACCTCGACCGGCCGCCGCCTCAGGCGCGCGCCCGCGCCGCCCTCCCCCCCGCTCCGCCTCAAGCCCGCGCTGCCTCTCTCCTCCGTCTCCGGCGACCCGCGCCACCGCGGCACACCTCGACCTCGCCGGCGACCGCGCCGCTCCGGTCGCCGCCCCACCACGCTACCTCGCCGATGACCCCGGCCGCCTCCTCCTCACCGGCCGGCGCTGCCCCACTCCGATGCCTCCGTCTCTCCGGCCGCCTCGCCGTCCAACTCCGGCCAGCCCAACTCCGACCGACGAACCTCGAACGACGTGCGCGCTCAGATCCAGATCCAGCTACAGTAAACCCTAGGTTGATTTTTTCCTAAGTCCCCGATTCCCAGATCCATGTGCCCATCTTCATCATGCTATAACTTTGCATCCGTAGCTCCGATTTGGGCATATAGCATATCAAATTGTTTGTCTCAGAGAGTACATAATTTCATTCCATTGCATCATTTTCATTTGAGTCCATCTTGATGCCCAAAATGCTGTTAGAATAGGGCTACTTGAGTTATTTGTCAGATCTGCTACTCCAATTAGATATTTGTTATTTTTGCCATGATTATTGTGTACATGATATGCCCATGAGCTCTGCATATGTTTTGTTAAGGGTTTTGTCATCTTTCCAGAGGTGCAACCTATGTATTTTTGTGATGTGTGTGGTGACTAGCACAAGCTTGCTAAGTGAGGCACTTGGTAATGCTGATTTCAGGGACTTAGCAATTCCACTAAGTCCTTGACATGTTTATCTCATATGGCCATATGTTCATGTTGTTTCCTAGTGATCCTTGCCTCTTTTGAGGATAATCAGTAAGGATGTTTTGTTAATCTTGTAGTGCTCTATCCATCCATGTCTTTGTTTGCAATTATGGAGCACCCTAGATTGAGTCAATCGAGCTCTACTTTTGCTACTTCGTGAATCTGGGCAGATTGTCTACTTGTTAGCGATTTTTCCGATGATATTGTAGTTGATCCGTGCATGCTATGCTATTGTTCTTGCCATGTCTAGCTTGCATTTTGTGTATTCTTGATGGGTGTATGCTTAGTTTGCCATGACTTTCTCGGTAGTGAGTGCATCGAGCTCGTTAACATTCCTACTTGATATCTGTTTTCAGCATGCTCCAGTTTTCACCAAGTCTGAGAACTGATTAAGTTTTTGCCATGTTCACATGCTTGCAATTGTATTTTCTGATCCCTTTTGGCTCAAGGTCACTAAGGGACTTTTGTTAAGCTCTTTGAGTAGCTCCATGCCATGCTTTACTTTGCCATTTTCTGGTTCTGTAGCATGTAGTTTTGTTGCTCCGAAGAGTGCTACCTGATCTGAAATTCCAGACAAGTGTTAATTTCACTAAGTCTGAAATTCCAGACAAGTGTTAATTTCACTATGCATTTTTGCCATGCTTGTTTGAACCTGTTAATGGATGAATTGGCCGTAGCTCAGTGCTAGACTTTTGTTAAGCATCTTGAATGCATCCCTGCCATGTATTTTGATGCCATGTTTGGGTGCTGTAGCTTGTTCATCTCATTGCATTTAGATGGCTACTTCCTGTAAATTGCAGACCGGTGTCATATTTGTTTTGCTTGCCTTTTCCAAACCATAACTCCGATTCCGGCGTTCCTTATATCATTTTCAAGCGATTTCACCTCGTATTTCCAGTGGCACACTTGGATTTGCAAGTTGAGGCCAGATTCATGCATTCCTTGTCAAATCTTGCATATGCATCCCGCATCGCATCCCGCATAGCATACCATGTTTGCATCATATTGGTTGATCCTTGCACGTGGTTGATTGTGTCCTTGTTGCTTGTTTGTCTTGTTTGGGTAGAGCCGGGAGACGAGTTCGCTAACGAGGAGCCCGTTGAGTTTGCTTTTGAGGATCCAGTCAACTCTGACAACTTTTCAGGCAAGATGATCATACCCTCGAAATCACTACTATCTTTGCTATGCTAGATTGCTCGCTCTTTTGCTATGCCAATGCTACAATGCCTACAATTTGCTTTCAAGCCTCCCAAATTGCCATGTCAAACCTCTAACCACCATGTCCTAGCAAACCGTTGATTGGCTATGTTACCGCTTTGCTCAGCCCTCTTATAGCGTTGCTAGTTGCAGGTGAAGATTGGAGGCCGTTCCTTGTTGGAACCTTTATTTACTTGTTGGGATATCATTATATTGCCCTGTTATCTTAATGCATCTATATACTTGGTAAAGGGTGGAAGGCTCGGCCTCTCTCCTAGTGTTTTGTTCCACTCTTGCGGGCACACTCGGGAGGAGGTCTATTCCTTCGTTGACTGTGAGAGCTTGTCATGGGCTAAGTTGGGACTCCCCTGCAGGGATTTGAACTTTCGAAAGCCATGCCCGCGGTTATGGGCAGATGGGAATTTGTTAATGTTCAGTTGTAGATAACTTGAACCTTAACTTAATTAAAATGAATCAACGGTGTGAGTTACCGTGATGGCCCCTTCTCGGCGGAGTCCGGGAAGTGGACACGGTGTTGGAGTAATGCTTGCGCAGGTTGTCCTTTAGTTTCTCGCTCGCGCTTTGCCTCCTCTTCTCGCTCTCTTTTGCGAACAGGATAGCCACCATATATGCTAGTCGCTTGCTGCAGCTCCACTTATATTTACTTTGCCTTACCTATAAGCCTAAATAGTCTTGATCGCGAGGGTGCGAGATTGCTGAGTCCCTGTGGCTCACAGATTACTATTACACCAGATGCAGGGCCTGATGATTCCGCTCCAGGTGACGTTCTCGAGCTCAAGTGGGAGTTCGACGAGGACTCTCAACGATACTATGTCTCTTTTCCTGATGATCAGTAGTGGTGCCCAGTTGGGGGTGATCGGGACCGTGTTGCATGTTGGGTTATCTTTTATTTTGGCGCCGTAGTCGGGCCATGAGTGTTTGAATGATGTAATGTTATTTATGTACCTTGATTGACGTGGCGAGTGTAAGCCAACTATGTTATCTCCCCTTTATTATTATATTACATGGGATGTTGTAAAGATTACCTTACTTGCGACATATGCCTTCAATGCGATTATGCCTCTAAGTCGTGCCTCGACACGTGGGAGATATAGTCGCATCGAGGGTGTTACACTTCCATCATTGCTAGCCTCTTCGGTACCGTGCATTGCCCTTTCTCACCTCGAGAGTTGGTGCAAACTTCACCGGTGCATCCAAACCCCGTGATATGATACGCTCTATCACACATAAGCCTCATTATATCTTCCTCAAAACAGCCACCATACCTACCTATCATGGCATTTCCATAGCCATTCCGAGATATATTGCCATGCAAATTCCATCATCATCATATACATGACTTGAGCATTTATTGTCATATTGCTTTGCATGATCATAAGATAGCTAGCATGATGTTTTCATGGCTTGTCCGTTTTTTGATGTCATTGCTACGCTAGATCATTGCACATCCCGGTACACGGCCGGAGGCATTCATATAGAGTCATATCTTTGTTCTAGACATCGAGTTCTACGTAATATTGAGTTGTAAGTAAATAAAAGTGTGATGATCATCATTATTAGAGCATTGCCCCAGTGAGGAAAGGATGATGGAGACTATGATTCCCCCATAAGTCGGGATGAGACTCCGGACTTTACAAAAAAATAAAAGAGGCCAAAGAAGCCCACCAAAAAAAAAGAAAATAAAAAAATGAGAGAAAAAGAGAGAAGGGGCAATGTTACTATCCTTTTACCACACTTGTGCTTCAGAGTAGCACCATGTTCTTCATAGAGAGAGTATCCTATGCTTTCACTTTCATATACTAGTGGGAATTTTCATTATAGAACTTGGCTTGTATATTCCGATGATGGGCTTCCTCAAATGCCCGAGGTCTTCATGAGCAAGCAAGTTGGATGCACACCCACTTAGTTTCCAGTTTGAGCTTTCATAAACTTACAACTCTTAGTGCATCCGTTGCATGGCAATCCCTACTCCTCACATTGATATCTATTAATGGGCATCTCCATAGCCTGTTGATACGCCTAGTTGATGTGAGACTTTCTCCTTTTTTGTATTCTCCACATAACCCCCACCATCATATTCTATTCCACCTATAGTGCTATGTCCATGGCTCACGCTCATGTATTGCGTGAAAGTTGAAAAGGTTTGAGAACGTCAAAAGTATGAAACAATTGCTTGGCTTGTCATCGGGGTTGTGCATGATGTGAATGCTTTGTGTGGTGAAGATGGAGCATAGACAGACTATATGATTTTGTAGGGATGAGCTTTCTCTGGCTATGTTATTTCAATAAGACATAATTCCTTGGTTGGTATGTGTCGGTGTCAAAACCGGCGGATCCCGGGTAGTGGGTCCCGAACTGTGCGTCTAGGCCGGATGGTAACAAGAGGCAGGGAACACGATGTTTTACCCAGGTTCGGGCCCTCTTGATGGAGGTAAAACCCTACGTCCTGCTTGATTAATATTGATGATATGGGTAGTACAAGAGTAGATCTACCACGAGATCAAGGAGGCTAAACCCTAGAAGCTAGCCTATGGTATGATTGTTGTATATGGAGTTGATTGCCTACGGACTACAACCCTCCGGTTTATATAGACACCGGATAGGGTTAGGGTTACATAGAGTCGGTTACAATGGTAGGAGATCTTGAGTATCCGCATCGCCAAGCTTGCCTTCCAGGCCAAGGAAAGTCCCATCCGGACACGGGACGAAGTCGTCAATCTTGTATCTTCATAGTCCAGGAGTCCGGCTGAAGGTATAGTCTGGCTACCCGAACACCCCCTAATCCAGGACTCCCTCAGTAGCCCCTGAACCAGGCTTCAATGACGACGAGTCCGGCGCGCAAATTGTCTTCGGCATTGCAAGGCGGGTTCCTCCTCCAAGTCCTTCATAGAAGATTGTAGAAACCAAGAGTAGTGTCCGGCTCTGCAAAATAAGCTTCCACATATTGCCATAGAGAGAATAATATTAACACAAATCAAATCTGCTGACGTATTCCGCAGTGCGTCATCACACTACAGCCAAGTCCTTCACTCGAATCGTTTTCACTTTTCCATCTCAACGTGTTTTGCGAGGCGGTTTCCTTGGCACGTCTTGTCAAAGCAGAGATCGTGTACCCCCCTTTTACGGGATTCTCATCAATACGGACGTGGGTAACCCAACCGCGCCACTTATCACGGTGCTTGGGAGGCAAGCGAGTTTTACTAGGCAGGTGGGGACGCACAACCGCATCCGCCCATATAAGGGGACGAGGATCCACCTTTTTACCTACGCCTTCTTCCTCCTTTGCCTATCCATCTCTTGCGCACCCGAGCTCCAGCGCCCAAGCCCGCACTTCCCACCTCAACCTTCTCCGGCAATGTCCGGAGCGGGAGGCAAGTGGATGGTCTCCTCCACCGCGGAGGGTAAAGTCAAGAAGCTAAGGAAGGCCGGATAGCTGTCCAAGGACATCGGGCACCGGCTTCCCGAAGAGGGGCAGCTTCTCCCCACCCCAAGGCCCCATGAGAGGGTAGTATTTCTCCCCCACTTCCTCCGCGGACTGGGTTTTCCACTCCACCCATTTGTCTGTGGGCTCATGTTCTACTACGGCCTGGATTTCCATGATCTGGCTCCGAACTTCATCCTCAACATCTTGGCGTTTATTGTCGTGTGCGAGGCTTTTCTCCGCGCCCGCCCCCATTTCGGCCTCTGGCTCAAGACCTTCACCGTCAAGCCCAAGGTGGTGCGCCGCAGCCAGGCGGAGTGCGGAGGCGCCATGGCGGGCAAGATGGCCAACTTCCTATGGTTCGAGGGCTCTTTCGTGGAGACCCTAAAGGGATGGCAATCCGGGTGGTTTTATATCACCGAGCCGCGCGATCCGAAATGGACCACAGCCCCCGAGTTCCGATCCGGACCCCCCACACGGCTTATGTCTTGGAAAGAAACGGGCCTGTCGTGGGGTGACGAAAAAGAGGTGACCGGATTGCAAACATGCATCCAGTCCCTAGTGAACAAGCCAGTCCGGCTTGTTAATGTAATCCACGTTATGCTCGTCCGCCGGATCCTCCCGTGCCAACAACGGGATTTTAATCTGTGGGAGTTCGACCCGGCGCAGCATCAAACCCTCAACAGGCTCTTCGACACGACGTACAAAGATGCCTGGAAGATGCTATTCAAGGGCGCCAAGGCTCCCGCATCCGCTTCCGAGGACCGCGGATACAGCTCGCAGCGTCACGCTTGCAAGGTATGCCATCTACACCTTTTACAGGATGTTAAGCTTTTCTCATAGTTTGACTCTATGCGGGATCTAAACTCCCTTACCTTTGACAGGCTTGGCGGGCGATATCCGGACCGATTAACTGTCCGGCTCCGCTGCCCGAAGACCCAGCCCCAGCTCTACTAGTGAAGCTGCTAGTTCCGGCGCCTTATGTGGTGCCGGAGAAGAAGGCCAAGAAGAAGAAGACCACGGGGACTCGAAAGAGTGCCCGCAACGTGGTGGTGTCGGACTCGTCATCTGACGAGTTCGAGACACCCTCCTCCCGCGAAAACGAGGAGGAGGAATAAGAAAACTCTCCCCCCCCCTAGCGGAGGGAGGAGAGAAGAGGAAGGCCGCCCCAACGGGGGAGGCCGAGGGGTCTAGGAAAAGGAAGACCCCTCCGCCGGACTACGCCCCCAACGCCGAAGAGGGCAAAGAGGAGTGGCCAAACAGGGCCAAGCGTCCGGTGAAATCGTAAGTTCAGATATCAGAGTAACTCATGATGTTCCTTTGTTGCACAGCTTTCCCTAATGTCGAATGTAATTATGAAGTCCGCCCCGGGCCGAATTCGACGAATCGTCGGGCGGCTCCCTGGACTCATCGGACGTGAACTTAGTTCCGCCCGCTGTCTCCCCCCGCACTGCAGACGACGCCGAAGTGGCGTCGCGACAAGCTCCGGGGCAGGAGGAGGTGGTCCCGGAGGAGCCGCAAGGCAACCTCCCGGACTCCAGGAGTGAAGGGGATAAGGCTCCCCAGGGCTCTCAATCCGGCTTTGTGCCGGACACCGCGCTGGAATCTTCCACAGTTCTGGACCGCGGTAGGCGAACTCCTTCCAAGAGGAGCAAGCCTTCTGAGCCGGCGGCCTCTGTCCAACCGGAGGTGCCGGACAATCTGCTGGAGGTGCTTGACGACGCCTCCATCGACGAGGGGCACCGTACTATTATGAGTACGGTGATCCAGAAAGTTCAGTCCCCCAAGAGCGGACTGGCTGAAGCTTGCGCTAGCCTTCTAACAGGCTTCGAGGTAAGTAAAAATATGTAAAAATATTACCGCATAAACAGTAGCCCCTGATGCTCTGTTTGGCGTTCGGAAAGAAAAGCCGAATAGAAGATCTATTAAATTTCGCAGGAGTCTAAAAAAAGTCAATATGCGTATGCAGGCTTCGCTGCTATCCACCGCCGCACTGACTGTGGAGGTGGGTTTCCTGAAGCAGGACCTCGAGCGGACCGAGCAATAGCTCGGCCTTGCCAAGCGGCGGCTCGAGGAGGAAGAAGGTAAGAAATACCTTACAGAAAAAGTGCCTATAAAAAGGCTTGATTGCAAAAAGAGTAACAGGATTGTACTGCTTATTGTAGGGGCCAAGACTGAGGTGGCGACCCTTAAGCAGGCGCTGTCTGAGGCCGAAAAGAAAACGGCCGCGGAGCGCACCGAGCGAGACAGACTTGGGGCTCAGGTCGGCGAGGTGCAACATGAGCTTCAGGCTCTCATGAAAAAACATGAGAGTTTGGAGCTGGAGTTGAAGGCGCAAGCATCCGAGCTTGCAACGGCCCTAGAGGCTGCCAAGTCTGCCAAGGCCGAAGCCCAAAAGGCCCTCCAAGAGTTGGAGGAGATGAGGAAGATAGCAGCAGGTAAGGCATTCTTTATGCAAAGCAGAAATATAAAAGTGAACTACCTGTTACTTACCCGAATCCGGAGCTCTCCAGGGGCATTCGCAGATCTTCCCCGCAGCGTATCTGACGCCGCCGCATTCTACCGAGCTGAAGAGGGTAGCTCAACGGAGAAGGTGTTCTGGTCTCAGTATTCTGAGGCCGGACACCCTGTGCCCTTGAGCGACCAGCTGAAATAGTTGGTCGAGCTCCACAAGGCGGCCGAGCAGGCCATGAAGGGCTTCATAGTTCGGCTGTGGCCCGAAGAGGCCCTACCTGGGAGCTATTTCGGGCTGGTGCAGCGGCTGGTGGAGGCTTGTCCGAGGCTTGAGGTCATCAAGCGCTCCGTCTGCATCGAAGGTGCCCGTCGGGCCCTTGCCCATGCAAAGGTGCACTGGGGTAAGCTGGACGGTGAGAAGCTTGTGAAGGACGGGCCGCCGCCGGGGAAGGAGCATCGCAAGCCCGAGAACTACTACAAGGATGTTATTGCAGGTGCCTGCCTTGTGGCGGATGAATGTACCAAGGATGTGATATTTGAATGAACTCGCTCGTGTTTATCCTGTGCGCTGAAAACTTGTTCATATGCGCTAAGCAATGCTTATTGAATTTAAAATATTACTTTCTGTGCGACCGTTTATCAAAAATTGAGAGATGGCCAGTCGTCGGCTTCTGCCCCCGTGCCACTAGTGCTGGGGTGTTCGGGATAAACCTGAGCGCTCTTTTTCCCATAGTTGGGTCCTTCAAGGGAGGCGCTCAGCACAACGAACCAGGCAATCGGACTATAATGCTTGAACACTCTCACTTAGCCATAGAACTCTAATTTTAAATTTTGGCGAAGCCCCTAGTTCGGAAGACCGAGTTCGGGGCGCTATCCACGCCTTGGCCGGACAAAGCCAGCTCCTCGCTCGAAGCGGCATAAGCCTTTAGGGACTCGAAAAACCTCTCGAACAGCGACCGGTCTCTCGCCACATCATGACAGTCAGTTTTAGCTTTCTCCACTGAGGTGCTTAACCCAGCTAAACCGGGGCACAATCGCAGTGGTTCTCCTAGTGCTACCTTAGCCGATAGAGCGGAACGTAAGGCACCAAAACATAGGAGCCGGGCAAACCCAACTATTGACCCAAATCATGATTCGGAGCCGATGCATATAGTGCTATAAGTTCGGGGTGCCGCACTTGTGAAAGTGTACGGACTTCTCACACCATTATGAGGGGTACTGAAGCCCCTGGCGTGTTTGCCGTACCATAGTGTACGGGTGCAATCATGTCATTTAATAAACATAAATGTGAAAAGAAGATAATGCAAAAAATAGACAAGAAGCTAAGCATTGTTTATAGAGAGGTTATTTATCAAAGCCGAACGATACAAATAGTGCGGTAAGCAAAAGATATTGGACTATTCAGTATGTCCTGACCAGGGGCAGGCCGCGGAATTGTATTTAAAACAGGTATACCGCTCGTAACAGAGACCACCTGGTAGTTCCATAATGCGGCATGGCTTGTCTGCCTCCCTGGATCTTGCATCGTTTGTGCGGCAGTCGAATTGCCGAACAGGTCGTCCGAAGTATGGAGTCCTGAAAGTAAGAAAAAATTAAAAAAAGAAACTGGCAGCCCCTAGTACGTTTTAAGCCGTACTTTGGGCATGCCGTTATTGTGCCCCTTCCCCTGTGCCCATGGTATTTCAAGGGCGTAGTTATGTACGCAAGGTACTGGTTTCGCTATGTCGCGAAAGCTGGGGTTGGGGCCGCATTGCTACGCTTGCTCAGAGTGTGCCAGGCGGTCCTGCTGTGGGTTACTCCGGGCGCGCTTGGCAGTGTCTGGCTTTTTAATGGCCAGACTGGAGAATTGCCTGAGAAGGCTACTTTGTACCTCCGCTGCGAGAGCCGTCGTATACTCCTCCATACGGAGGGAGCGTTCAGTGTTTCCGTTGACTGTAATTACTCCTCGAGGGCCTGGCATCTTGAGCTTGAGATATGCGTAGTGCGGCACCACATTGAACTTTGCGAATGCGGTTCGTCCGAGCAGGGCGTGATAGCCACTGCGAAACGGGACTATATCGAAGATTAACTCTTCGCTTCGGAAATTGTCCGGGGATCCGAAGACCACGTCAAGTGTTACTGAGCCTGTACAGTTGGCTTCTACACCTGGTATAACGCCTTTAAAGGTCGTTCTTGTGAGCTTAATCCTTGAGGGATCTATGCCCATTTTCCGCACTGTATCCTGATAAAGCAGGTTCAGGCTACTGCCGCCGTCCATGAGGACTCTTGTGAGATGAAATCCGTCGATGATTGGGTCGAGAACCAATGCGGCGAAGCCGCCATGACGGATGCTAGTGGGATGGTCCCTTCGATCAAAAGTGATCGGGCAGGAGGACCATGGGTTGAACTTTGGGGCGACTGGCTCCATCGCGTATACGTCCCGTAGTGCACGCTTCCGCTCCCGCTTGGGAATGTGGGTTGCGTATATCATGTTCACCGTCCGCACTTGTGGGGGAAAGCCCTTCTGTCCATTGTTGTTCGGCGGCTTGGGCTCCTCGTCGTCGCTGTGCAGCCCCTTGTCTCTGTTTTCGGCCCTTAACTTGCCTGCCTGCTTGAACACCCAACAATCCCTGTTAGTGTGATTGGCTGGCCTTTCGGGGGTGCCATGTATCTGGCACAAGCGATCGAGTATTCGGTCCAAACTGGACGGGCCCTGAGTATTCTTTTTGAATGGCTTTTTCCGCTGACCGGATTTATAGCCTTTGAATCCGGCATTGACTGCCGTGTCTTCATTGCTGTCGCTGCTAACGCAGCGTTTTTGCTTATTCCGACGTGTCCTGCCACTTTTGTCCTTGGTGTCCGAATTACTAGGGTTCTTTGATAAGTTGTTACTGCGAGCTAGCCAGCTGTCTTCTCACGCGCAAAAGCGGGTCATGAGTGTCGTGAGGGCTGCCATGGATTTCGGCTTTTCCTGTCCCAGGTGCCGGGCAAGCCACTCGTCGCGGATGTTATGCTTGAAGGCTGCTAGGGCCTCTGCGTCCGGACAATCGACTGTCTGGTTTTTCTTTGTTAGGAACCGTGTCCAAAATTGTCTGGCCGATTCCTCTGGCTGCTGAATTATGTGGCTTAAGTCGTCGGCATCCAGTGGTCGCACGTAAGTGCCCTGGAAGTTGTCGAGGGATGCGGCTTCCAGGTTCTCCCAAGAACTGATTGAGTCTGCTGGCAAGCTGTTAAGCCAATGTCGGGCCGGTCCTTTAAGTTTGAGCGGGAGGTATTTGATGGCGTGTAGATCATCGCCGCGTGCCATGTGGATGTGAAGGAGATAATCCTCGATCCATACTACTGGATCTGTTGTGCCATCGTATGATTCGATGTTTACGGGTTTGAAACCCTCTGGGATATTATGATCCATTACTTCATTCGTGAAGCATAGCGGGTGTGCGGCGCCTCTGTACTGGGCTATATCACGACGCAACTCGGAAGAGCTATGTCTGTTGTGTTCGGCCCGGCCGGATTTGTTGTATCCGGAGTGAAGATCATTGTCACATGTCGTAGGGCTCCTGCGTGATCCGTAGATCGATCTTGTTTGTCTTGCCTTATCCTCCAGTATGTTTCGTAGGTTGGGCGCATTTTCCCGTGCCTTAGTTGAGCGGCGTCGGGGCATGGCTTGGGTGGAGGGCCGAGAGGACTCTCTGTCGCGGCTGCGAGGTGGCCGGTCTGCCATGTCATGCGCTGGTGATGTAGGTGCTTCCTCCTCTGATCGGGGTAGCGGCCTGCGCTTCGGGTAACTCTTGGAGGGCCATTCGAGTTCATACTCTTCGGCCGCAAGGACTTCAGTCCATCTGTCAGCTAGCAAATCTTGGGCAGCTCTAAGCTGTTGCTGCTTTTTCTTGAGGCTGCTTGCCGTGGCTAAAAGCCTGTGTTTAAAACGCTCTTGTTCGGTGGGGTCTGATGGTATGACGAATTCGTCGTCATCGAGGCTTGCCTCGTCTTCGGAGGGAGGCGTATAGTTATCATCCTCGACCTCTCGGTCTGCCGCTCTCTCATGAGGGCTGGCTTCTCCATCTTCCTGTGCCGAATCTTGCTGAGGTGGGTGTTCTTCGGCGCTATCCGGGGTAGTATTATCTCCCGTGCCGGAATCATCGTTTTTGCTTTGGCGGGATTTAGAGCGGCGCCGCTGACGCCGGCGCTTTGGCTGTTTCTTGGGGGCGTCATCCCCCACTATTCCATCGCCATCTCCATCTTTTGGAGTATCCACCATATATATGTCATATGATGAGGTGGCCTTCCAGCGCCCTATAGGTGCTGGTTCCTGTTCTTCTCCTACATCGTCGTCCATGCCGTCGATGTCTTCGGAGCTGAAGTCAAGCTTGTCGGTTAGATCGTCGATAGTGGCTACAAAGTGGGTGGTGGGTGGGCTTTGAATTTCCTCATCGTCCGTATCCCACCCTCGCTGACCGTAGTCCGGCCAGGGCTCTCCTGAGAAAGAGAGAGACTTAAGAGAATTCAGGATGTCGCCAAAAGGCGAATGCTGAAAGATGTCTGCGGCGGTGAACTCCATTATCAGTGCCCAATCGGATTCGATTGGCAGGGGCGCGGGGGGTTCGGAGTCCGGGGAGGAGTCCGGATCCTCGGAGTCACGAGTCGTGCAGAGTGCGGGGCTAGCGTTCGGCTCAATCGCTTTCGGGATCGCAGACTCCGAGGTGACGTCCAACCGCTCATCCTCGATTGGCGCAATAGGCTCCGAGTTAGGGGTCGGAACCGATGCGTGTGCGGCCTCCAGGACACTGTCCGGGGGCAGAGCTAGATCATGCCCCTCGAGATAGTGCGGCGCGCTTGGCCGTGGCTCGAGCCCGTCAAAGATCAAGTCCCCGCGGATATCAGCCGTGTAGTTTAAGCTTCCAAACCTGACTTGATGGCCAGGGGCGTAGCTTTCGATCTGCTCCAGGTGGCCGAGCGAATTGGCCCGCAGAGCGAAGCCGCCGAAGACGAAGATCTGTCTGGGGAGAAAAGTCTCACCCTGGACCGCATCGTTGTTGATGATCAAAGGAGCCATCGGCCCTAAAGGCGACGACACAGAGGAACCCTCAATGAAAGCACCAATGTCGGTGTCAAAACCGGCGGATCCCGGGTAGTGGGTCCCGAACTGTGCGTCTAGGCGGGATGGTAACAAGAGGCAGGGAACATGATGTTTTACCCAGGTTCGGGCCCTCTTGATGGAGGTAAAACCCTACGTCCTGCTTGATTAATATTGATGATATGGGTAGTACAAGAGTAGATCTACCACGAGATCAAGGAGGCTAAACCCTAGAAGCTAGCCTATGGTATGATTGTTGTATATGGAGTTGATTGCCTACGGACTATAACCCTCCAGTTTATATAGACACCGGATAGGGTTAGGGTTACATAGAGTCGGTTACAATGGTAGGAGATCTTGAGTATCCGCATCGCCAAGCTTGCCTTCCACGCCAAGGAAAGTCCCATCCGGACACGGGACGAAGTCTTCAATCTTGTATCTTCATAGTCCAGGAGTCCGGCTGAAGGTATAGTCCGGCTACCCGAACAACCCCTAATCCAGGACTCCCTCAGTATGCTTGAAGTATTATTGTTTTTATGTGAAAGGATAGATTATTGCTTTGAATCACTCGTGTCTTAATATTCATGCCATTATTAGACATATGATCAAGATTATGCTAGGTAGCATTCCACATCAAAAATTATCTTTTTTATCATTTACCTACTCGAGGACGGGCAGGAATTAAGCTTGGGGATGCTCATACGTCTCCATCGTATCTATAATTTTTTATTGTTCCATGCCAATATTATTCAACTTTCATATACTTTTTGGCAACTTTTTATACTATTTTTGGGACTAACATATTGATCCAGTGCCCAGTGCCAGTTCCTGTCTGTTGCATGTTTTTGGTTTCACAGAATATCCATATCAAACGGAGTCCAAACGGGATAAAAACGGACGGAGCTTATTTTTGGAAAATATGGAAAATTCGGAAGGAAAATCAATGCGAACCAGTGCCCGAGGTGGTCACGAGGCAGGGGGCGCCCCCCCCCCCCTTAGGGCGCGCCCCTACCCTCGTGAGCCCATCGTAAGGCGGTTGACGCTCTTCTTTTGCCGCAAGAAAGCTAATATTCGGAAAAAAAATCACGGCGAACGTTTCAGGCCAATCGGAGTTACGGATCTCCATATATATACGAAACGGTGAAACAGAGCCAGAGGAGAACGCAGAAACAGAGAGAGACAGAGAGATAGATCCAATCTCGGAGGGGCTCTCGCCCCTCCCACGCCATGGGAGCCAAGGACCAGAGGGGAAACCCTTCTCCCATCTAGGGAGGAGGTCAAGGAAGAAGAAGAAGGAGGGGGGCTCTCTCCCCCTAGCTTCCGGTGGCGCCGGAGTGCCACCGAGGGCCATCGTCATCACCGCCATATTCACCAACAACTTCACCGCCATCATCATCAACTCTTCCCCCCTCTATGCAGCGGTGTAACCTCTCTCTTACCCGCTGTAATCTCTACTTAAACATGGTGCTCAATGCTATATATTATTTCCCAATGATGTATGGCTATCCTATGATGTTTGAGTAGATCTGTTTTGTCCTAATGGCTATTTGATGATCGTGATTGGTTTGAGTTGTATGTTTTATTATTGGTGTTGTCCTATGGTGCTCTCTATGTCGCGCAAGCGTGAGGGATTCCCGCTGTAGGGTTTGCAATATGCTTATGATTTGCTTATGGTGGGTGGCGTGAGTGATAGAAGCACAGACCTGAGTAAGTAGGTTGTTTGCGTATGGGATAAAGGGGACTTGATGCTTTAATGCTATGGTTGGGTTTTACCTTAATGAATCTTTAGTAGTTGCGGATGCTTGCTAGAGTTCCAATCATAAGTGCATATGATCCAAGTAGAGAAAGTATGTTAGCTTATGCCTCTCCCTCAAATAAAATTGCAATAATGATTACCGGTCTAGTTATCGATTGCCAAAGGGACAAATAACTTTGTTGTTGACAAAATCTCTCTACTAAAACTAATTTAGTTGTGTCTTTATCTAAACAGCCCCTAGCTTTTATTTTCGTGTTCTTTACTTTCTTGCAAGCTTACCCAAAAACACCTACAAAGTACTTCTAGTTTCATACTTGTTCTAGGTAAAGCGAACGTCAAGCGTGCGTAGAGTTGTATCGGTGGTCGATAGAACTTGAGGGAATATTTGTTCTACCTTTAGCTCCTCGTTGGGTTCGACACTCTTACTTATCGAAAGAGGCTACAATTGATCCCCTATACTTGTGGGTTATCAGTGCCGTACGTTCGATACTGAGGATCGGTCGATCGTAAAGATGTACGACTACATCAACCTCGTTGTCATAACGCTTCCGCTTAACGGTCTATGAGGGTACGTGGACAACACTCTGCCCTCTCGTTGCTATGCATCACCATGATCCTATGTGTGCGTAGGCAAAATTTTGAAATTACTATGTTCCCCGTCAGTGGCATCTGAGCCAGGTTTATGCGTAGATGTTATATGCACGAGTAGAACACAAGTGAGTTGTGGGCGATACTAGTCATACTTCTTACCAGCATGTCATACTTTGGTTCGGCGGTATTGTTGGATGAAGCGGCCCGGACCGACATTACGCGTACGCTTACGCAAGACTGGTTCTACCGACGTGCTTTGCACACAGGTGGCTGGCGGGTTTCAGTTCCTCCAACTTTAGTTGAACCGAGTGTGGCTACGCCCGGTCCTTGAGAAGGTTAAAACAACAGTAACTTGACGAACTATCATTGTGGTTTTGATGCATAGGTAAGAACGGTTCTTGCTCAGCCTGTAGCAGCCACGTAAAACTTGCAACAACAAAGTAGAGGACGTCTAACTTGTTTTTGCGGGGCATGTTGTGATGTGATATGGTCAAGACGTGATGAGATATAAGTTGTTGTATGAGATGATCATGTTTTGTTGAAGTTATCGGCAACGGGCAGAAGCCTTATGGTTGTCTCTTTATTGCATAAGATGCAAGTGCCAAATAATTGCTTTACTTTATTGCTATGCGATAGCAATAGTTGCAAGAGCAATAGTTGGCAAAACGACCATGTGACGACACATTGATATAGATCAAGATGATGGAGATCATGGTGTCATGCCGGTGACGATTGAGATCATGACAATGCTTTGGAGATGGAGATCAAAGGCACAAGATGATCATGGCCATATCATGTCACATATTTTGATTGCATGTGATGTTTATCTTTTATGCATCTTATTTTGCTTTGATTGACGGTAGCATTATAAGATGATCTCTCACTAAATTTCAAGATAAAAGTGTTTTCCTTGAGTATGCACCGTTGCCAAAGTTCGTCGTGCCAAGACACCACGTGATGATCGGGTGTGATAAGCTCTACGTCCATCTACAACAGGTGCAAGCCAGTTTTGCACACGCAGAATACTCAGGTTAAACTTGACGAGCCTAGCATATGCAGATATGGCCTCGGAACACTGGAGACCGAAAGGTTGAGCGTGAATCATATAGTAGATATGATCAACATAGTGACGTTCACCATTGAAAACTACTCCATCTCACGTGATGATCGTACATGGTGTAGTTAATATGGATCACGTGATCACTTAGATGATTAGAGGGATGTCTATCTAAGTGGGAGTTCTTAAGTAATATGATTAATTGAACTTTAATTTATCATGAACTTAGTCCTGGTAGTATTAGCATATCTATGTTGTAGATCAATAGCTCGCGTTTAGATCCCATGTTCTATTTTTGATATGTTCCTAGAGAAAACTAAGTTGAAAGATGTTAGTAGCAATAATGTGGATTGGATCCGTGATTTGAGGATTATCCTCATTGCTGCACAGAACAGTTATGTCCTTAATGCACCGCTAGGTGACAGACCTATTGCAGGAGCAGATGCAGATGTTATGAATGTTTGGCTAGCTCAATATGGTGACTACTTGATAGTTTGGTGCACCATGCTTAACGGCTTATAATCGGGACTTTAAATATGTTTTGAACATCATGGACCATATGAGATGTTCCAGGAGTTGAAGTTAATATTTCAAGCAAATACCCGAGTTGAGAGATATGAAGTCTCCAACAAGTTCTATAGCTAAAAGATGGAGGAGAATAGCTCAAGCAGTGAGCATGTGTTCAGATTGTCTGGGTACTACAATCGCTTGAATCAAGTGGGAGTTAATCTTCCAGATAAAATAGTGATTGACAGAATTCTCTAGTCACCATCACCAAGTTAGTAGAACTTCGTGATGAACTGTAGTATGCAAGGGATGACGAAAACGATTACCGAGCTTTTCATGATGATGAAATCGATGAAGGTAGAAATCAAGAAAGAGCATCAAGTGTTGATGATTAACAAGACCACTAGTTTCAAGAAAAGGGCAAAGGGAAAGAAAGGCAACTTCAAGAAGAACGACAATCAAGTTGCTGCTCAAGTGAAGAAGCCCATGTCTGGACCTAAGCTTGAGACTAAGTGCTTCTACTGTAAAGGGACTGGTCACTGGAAGCAGAACTGCCCCAAGTATTTGGCGGATAAGAAGGATGGCAAAGTGAACAATGCTATATTTGATATACATGTTATTGATGTGTACTTTACTAGTGTTTATAGCAACCCCTCGGTATTTGATACTGGTTCAGTTGCTAAGAGAAGTAACTCGAAACAGGAGTTGCAGAATGAATAGAGACTAGTTAAGGGTGAAGTGACGATGTGTGTTGGAAGTGGTTCCAAGATTGATATGATCATCATCGCACACTCCCTATACTTTCGGGATTAGTGTTAAACCTAAATAAATGTTATTTGGTGTTTGCGTTGAGTAGGAATATGATTTGATCATGTTTATTGCAAAATGGTTATTCATTTAAGTTAGAGAATAATTGTTGTTCTGTTTACATGAATAAAACCCTCTATGGTCATACACCCAATGAAAATGATTCGTTGGATCTCGATCGCAGTGATACAGATATTCATAATATTGAAGCCAAATGATGCAAAGTTAATAATGATAGTGCAACTTATTTGTGGCACTGCCGTTTAGGTCATATTGGTGTAAAGCGCATGAAGAAACTCCATGCTGATGGGCTTTTGGAATCACTTGATTATGAATCATTTTGATGCTTGCGAACCATGCCTCATGGGCAAGATGACTAAGAGACTCCGTTCTCCGGAACAATGGAGTGAGCAACTAACTTATTGGCAATAATATATACTGATGTATGCAGTCCTATGAGTGTTGAGGCTCGCGGCGGGTATCGTTATTTTTTGACCTTCACAGATGATTTGAGCAGATATGGGTATATATACTTGATGAAACATAAGTCTGAAACATTTGAAAAGTTTAAAGAACTTCAGACTGAAGTGGAAAATCATCGTGACAAGAAAATAAAGTTTCTACGATCTGATCGTAGAGACAAATATTTGAGTTACGAGTTTGGTCTTCAATTAAAACAATGTGGAATAGTTTCACAAAATTGTGCCACCTGGAACACCACAACATAATGGTGTGTCCGAACGTCATAACCATACTATTATTGGATAGAGTGCAATCTATGATGTTTCTTACCGATTAACCATTATAGTTTTGGGGTTATGCATTAGAGACAGCTGCATTCACGTTAAAAAGGGCACCATCTAAATCCGTTGAGATGACACTGTATGAACTGTGGTTTGGCAAGAAACCAAAATCGTCGTTTCTTAAAGTTTGGGGTTGCGATGCTTATAAGAAAAAGTTTCATCCTGATAAGTTCTAACCCAAATCGGAGAAATGTGTCTTCATAGGATACCCAAAGGAGAAAGTTGGGTACACCTTCTATCACAGATCCGAAAGCAAGACATTCGTTGCTGAGAATGGATACTTTCTAGAGAAGGAGTTTCTCTCGAAAGAAGTGAGCGGGAGGAAAGTAGAACTTGATGAGGTAACTATACCTGCTCCCTTATTGGAAAGTAGATCATCACAGAAATCTATTTCTGTGACTCCTACACCAATTAGTGAGGAAGCTAATGATGATGATCATGTAACTTCAGATCAAGTTACTACCGAACCTCGTAGGTCAACCAGAGTGAGATCCGCACCACAGTGGTACGGTAATCCTGTTCTGGAGGTCATGTTAATTGACCATGACGAACCTACGAACTATGAGGAAGCGATGATGAGCCCAGATTCCGCGAAATGGCTTGAGTCCATGAAATCTGAGATTGGATCCATGTATGAGAACAAAGTATGGACTTTGATTGACTTGCCCATTGATCGGTGAGTCATTAAGAATAAATGGATCTTCAAGAGGAAGACGGACGCTGATAGTAGTGTTACTATCTACAAAGCTCTATTTGTCGCAAAGTGTTTTCGACAAGTTCAAGGTGTTGACTACGATGAGATTTTCTCACTCGTATCGATTCTTAAAAGTCTGTCTGAATCATGTTAGCAGTTGCCGCATTTTATGAAATCTGGCAAATGGATGTCAAAACTATATGCCTTCGTGGATTTCTTAAAAAGAATAGTTGTATATGATGCAACCAGAAGGTTTTGTCGACCCTAAAGGTGCTAACAAAGTGAGCAAGCTCCAGCAATCCATCTATGGACTGGTGCAAGCATCTCGGAGTTGGAATATATGCTTTGATAAAGTGATCAAAGTATATGGTTTTATACAAACTTCTGGTGAAGCCTGTATTTACAAGAAAGTGAGAGGGAGCACTACAACATTTCTGATAAGTATATGTGAATGACATATTGTTGATCGGAAAGAATGTAGAATTTTCTGGAAAGCATAAAGGAGTATTTGAAAGGAGTTTTTCAAAGAAAGACCTCGATGAAGATGCTTACACGTTGAGCTTCAAGATCTATAGAGATAGATCAAGACGCTTGATAAGTTATTTCAATGAGTACATACCTTGAAAAGATTTTGAAGTAGTTCAAAATGGAACAGTCAAAGAAGGAGTTCTTGCCTGTGTTGCAAGGAGTGAAGTTGAGTAAAGACTCAAAACCCGACCACAACATAAAATAGAAAGAGAATGATAAGTCATTCCCTATGCCTCAGTCACAGGTTCTATAAAGTATGCTATGCTGTTTATCAGTCCTATTGTATACCTTAGCATCTTTCTGGCAAGGGAGTACAATAGTGATCTAGGAGTAGATCACTGGACAGTGGTCAAAATTATCCTTAGAGGACTAAGGAAATATTTCTCGGTTATGGAGGTGATAAAAGAGTTCATCATAAAGAGTTACGTCGATGCAAGCTTTTTACATCGATCTAGATGACTCTAAGTCTCAATCTAGATACATATTGAAAGTGGGAGCAATTAGCTAGAGTAGCTCCGTGCAGAGCATTATAGACATAGAAATTTGCGAGATACATACGGATCTGAATGTTGCAGACCCGTAGACTAAACTTCTCTCACAATCAAAACATGATCACTCTTTGGGTGTTAATCACATAGCGATGCGAACTAGATTATAGACTCTAGTAAACCCTTTGGGTATTAGTCACATGGAGATGTGAACTAATCACATAAAGATATGAACTAGATTATTGACTCTAGTGCAAGTGGGAGACTGAAGGAAATATGCCCTAGAGGCAATAATAAAGTTATTATTTATTTCCTTATTTCATGATAAATGTTTATTATTCATGCTAGAATTGTATTAATCGGAAACATAATACATGTGTGAATACATAGACAAACATAGTGTCACTAGTATGCCTCTACTTGACTAGCTCATTGATCAAAGATGGTTAAGTTTCCTAACCATAGACTTGAGTTGTTATTTGATCAATGGGATCACATCATTAGGAGAATCATGTGATTGACTTGACGCATTCCGTTAGCTTAGCACTTGATCGTTTGTTTACTATTATTGCTTTCTTCATGACTTATACATGTTCTTATGACTATGAGATTATGCAACTCCCGAATACTGAAGGAACACTTGACTACAAAAAAAATACACTTCCGTGATGATACGTGTTTGTCACAGTAGGTCGCGTTTTTTGTCATGCATGTACATCCATGACAAATTTATGACAGAATCAAGATAGTCATACCTATGCTGTCATAGAAGTGTTCCATGACATTACCAAAATTATCATCACGGAAGTGTCCACTTCCATGACGATAAATCGCGCATCACAGAAGTGCTTTCGTCAAGGGTGACCGACACGTGGCATCCACCGTAACGGAACGCCATTAAGCTATCAGGTCGGGTTTTGGATCCGATAACCCGTTAACAGCCCCGACCAATGGGAAATTTCCACGTGTAAAATTCTTATTGGCCGGACAAAACATGTGTCAGCTCGTCAGTGGGTCAGATAGGCGCCTATGATATGTCGACACGTGCCACGGCCCACCACTGGCCCATTTAGCTTACAAAGCCGGCCCGTTTGACCTGGTCAAAAGTTAACGGGCTGGCCCATGAAAAGCCTGTTAACGGTCTCTTCGCAAATAACCCATTTTACGGCCCGTTAACTCACGGCCCGTTAGGCCCTAAAGGAAATCGGCTCAACAACGTCATGTGAGTCGTCGAATATAACACCAGCCCATTTCACTTTTGGCCCACGTATGGCCCAGGACGTCTTTCGGCCCATATGAGGCCTTCGTATCTTTCGGCCCTTTACAGGCCCATGGTGACTCTAGCCCATAATGAACAATAATTTTCTTTATACCCGTTAATGGCCTGTGATTTACATGGGCCGTTTCCAGCCCGTGTTAGCTTTCGGCCTATTGACGGCCCATACGTTCTTGGGCTCCTTTTCGGCCCTCGATTACTTCCGGCCCGTTACTGGCCTGTTCCCCTAATGGGCCAAATTTGGCCCATGGAAAGAGTCGGCCCGTTACTAGCCTGTTCCCCTAATTCGCCAAATTCGGCCCATGGCAAGAGTAGGCCCGTTACTGGCCTGTTACCCTAATGGGCCAAATTCGGCCCATGGAAAGAGTCGGCCCGTTTCTGGCCTGTTAACCCATTGCGCCGTTTCCAGCCCGTCCTATATTCTGGCCCATTAATGACCCATTATGCCTGTGACAGAATTAAGCCTTTGCTGTCCTACACCCTGTTAACGGCATGTTACCATGCTGGGCTGATACCAATTACGCCCGATTACGGCCCATGTAGATCCATTTATCCGATGGCCTGAGGCCCACCGATTACAGGCTCATTTATCGATGGCCAGTAGGAGACCCATGGATCCTACGGCCCGTATATGGCCCATGGTAGTTGCGGCCACTAGCAAACTAGGGAAAAAGAAGACTAGGAAATAAATAAGGCCGAAACTAACACTAGGCTATTAAGGCGATTGCACAGCTTACATCCACTTGGCATCAAAGATCGCCACCAGTGCAAATATAGGGAACACCCTACACTATACAAAAATGGCTTGCTGTTTTCTTCAGCCGATGGCTGCACGTTAAGAATAAATTTTGTATCGCACCAAAACAAATTAAAACTATATAACAAAAGGAAGGTTGGCATAAAACTTAACAGTCTAGCAGATAAATGCACCACCAGAAGTTCAGAAGCTCAGTTCATTTGACCTGACTGTTACGTTTTCATGTTGTATTGTCCGATGGAGCACCATAACCCTCACCCTCATTTCCCCTAGGCTCCTGAACAACATAGCAAATGTCTGATAGTCTAGTTTCAAAACCATGATCATGAGGCAGTTTGGACGATATTGCCTTAACAACCAACCCAGTATTACGCAGGAACATGCTTTTGGCACTGTTAGTGGACAGGTACTGACCCACTGCAGCAAGAGCTGACATTACGGTTATAGTTACCTCGCCACCTTCAGAAGGTGGCGGTTCCACCATTTTTCCATAACTCACTGAAAAGTTGAGGTTTTACATTAGTAGTACCAGAACAGAAGATATTAAGGAGGCAGCAAAACCAAACAAAATAGCTTTGGTCTATATACAAAACTTATTCTGGTGAAACCATGTAAAATATTAGTTGTATTTTATTGCAAAGTACATAATAAAACCACGTTCCAAACATATGACCATGTACCATCGTTGATGTATTGTCTATTTCTTCACATTGTATTGAGGGCTAAGGATAAAGAGACGAAGTTTATAATACGGTAAGCATATTATGACATCATTCATATCACAAAACAACTGAGAACAGACAAACAGGCAATTGTAACGTTGTGTGGGCAAGTCCAGCACAGAACTAGATTACGGGTCAAGATCAAAGGAACATCACTCCTCTCTTTTAAACCTTGTAAGGTGCAATGATACGCTAAGACAATTGTGTATAAAATTGGAAAGAGTAATAGACATTGGCTGCAAACCATGCAGTTCAAGGCACAAGTCAGAGTAAGTAGTAGTTAAAAGACATGAGGATTAAGGACTTACAACAACGACTTTGACTGTGTAGTCATGCCCTTCTTCTTGCTGGTGTGACAGTCCTTGAAGATTTCCACAACATTTGGTTCAGGTACTTTTTGGTCCTTGCGGGCTTTCCTCAGCATTTCGAATAAGTCAATATAGATCTGATAATATGGTACAGTGAAAAGAGTGAAACAGCAGCTAATTACAAGAGCCTCGCAGTGTGCAATATAGCTACGAGATCCTGTCGTCTGTTGGAATTTCACTTTCGTACGGTTGGCCTTTTTCTTTGAACAGTTCACCTACAAGAAGATAGATTTGTGTGGCACATGCGTAAATAGGACTTCAACATGTGAACTGATCACATATATATAATGTACCTGATACTTCGGATCAGACCAGTGTTTAACAAGGCCCCTCCAGTCTTCATCCGATATGTTTTCCACTGGAGATGTTTGGGAAAGTTCACTGTTAGCCTTGACTTCAAAGTGAGTTTTCCTCAAGTTATACTGATACTGTCGCAGAGCAGACTTGAAAACATGGGTGCAAGCTAGTCTGGTTGCATCATCTTGGCTATCCAACTTGAACCTCATCTGTTGAAAATTATGGGAGTCTCATTATCAGCAACCTAGAAAGTATGGGACAGAGCAAGACGATATTACTAGCTTCCATACATAACCATACATACAGATAAATGGTCGAGGAAGGTGTTGAACTGGGTTTTGTCTTTGTCATTCCTGTACTGAATCCATGTTGGGAGGATATGTACATGACACCTAACGGCAACCGCTGCCTCTGATACTAACTTGGCTGACTCTGTAACATCACGTGGCCTTTTTAAACCTGCCTCAAAACGGATCTCCATTCTTCCTCCTCTAGATTTAGTTAACCTATCGAGCATTATCCCTGATGTTTGTTTCCTCTTGCGCCTAGGTGCTAGTCCAACAACGAACATAGGAAGTGTTAGTGTACATCAAACTGTGAGACTACATATAAAGAAGCATGCAACTGTAACTTGACTCCAGCAACTACCTTCTTGTTGTTGAAGGTCACAAGGTTCATCTGATATTGCCAACTCGTCTTGTGTCAAGAGTGCTTGGGAAGTAGTGTCAGGTGGCAAGGGAGCTTGGGAACGTGCTGCTAGCTCAGTTGACGCACAAGTAAGTCGTGCAACTGGTAGTACTATGGTAGGTGTTGCAAGAACTAGGGTTGTCTCTGCTTATTTGGTGGTAGCTATTTGTTTTTGTTTGGCTTTTTTTGCAACTCGTGTAGCATGGGATGCCGTGTTTGTAGAATTTTCCGCTGGACTTTGACCTTCTATTGCACCATCAGTACCAGCAGAATCTGCAGGATTCATTCGCTTCTCATTCCCTGCCATTCTGTGTTTCTTCCTCTTTCTCTGTGCCATGTTAAGTCAAGCCGACAAGAAAAATGAATAAAAATTTAGTTCTCCAGAACAACTTGATGCATGATGCAGACGAACTGAACTTTGATGTTAGATAACCACGTGAAAGGAGGATGTAATATGTATGAAAAACAGGACGGAAGAGATAACTAGAACTATGATGTGTAAACTAAGAAGAAGATATTTCACCAAATTAGAAGCAATGCAATGGAAGGTAGACACCATATGAAAGATGCTACAAATATCGCTGTGCCAAGTTAACAGTGTCTCATCATAAATGGCGTTTAAACAAATGTGAAGCAGTACAAGAAATAAATCATATGCAAGATGCAAACAACATCACACTACCATGTTAGAGGTCTCTCATCATTAGTGCCATTGCATATTCACAGCATTGCATATTCACAGCTTATGATGTGTAAACTAAGGAGAAGGCATTTCAATAACTTAGAAGCAATGAAAGCTAGACACCATATGAAAGATGCAACGAATATCACTCTACCAAGTTAAAATTGTCTTGTCATAAGTGCCATTTCAACAAATTAGTAGTACAAGCTAGAAAAGAATGTGAGATGTAACCTATATCACACTCTGAAGTCAAACGTGTCTTATGATAAGTGATTGTTGCAGGTTACACAACAGTAGTAATTTGATGTAAGAACATGGTGTGATAGACATATATTGTATGTTCTAGAAACAGGAACACATGTCTTATTCAAGTATAATGTGTAAAGTAAGCAGATGGAATTCAACAAAATTAGAAGCAATACAAGCTAGACATCACACATAATATGCAACCACATATAACAGTGCCAAGTTAGAGGGAGCACCGGTGATGCTGCACTAGGGGAGACGTGGTCATCATAAACACAGCTTTGTTGAGTGTCTATGCATGTGTTGTCTTGGAAATCATCTTGGGGGTGTGGATGAGTAGAAACTGTAGAGGCCCTCCGTTCGGAAGGAGCACCTTTATCCGCTGCCTTGCTAACTTCCTTCCGCTTTATTGATTTTGAATTGTCAAGTAAAACCGACAAGAAAAAGCAATAAAATTCTCTCTTCAGAACTCATTCATGCATGATACTGACAATCACTACTTTGATGTAAGGCAAACACATGATACCAGGATGGAATATGTACGAAAAACATGATGGCATGGCATGTTCACAACTGTTTGTGTAAACTAAGCAGAAACCATTCCAACAAATAAGAAGCAATGCAAGCTAGACACCACATGAAAGATGCAACCAATATGACTCTGCCAAGTTAAAAGCATCCCATCATAAATGGAATTTCAACAAATTAGAAGCAGCGCATGCTATAAATCATATGAAAGATGCAACTAATATCGCACTACATATACTAAAGGTGTCTCATCATGTTGATTGATGCGGGATACAAAAAAACAATAGTTTTATCTATGTAAGGACATGCTTAATAGACAGATGTACTATGTACTAAATACAGGAAGGCATGTCACATTAACAGGTACAATGTACAAGCTAAGTAGACTAGCACATGCAGTTTAACCAGATTGGAAGAATTACAATCTAGACACCATATGCAACATGCAACCACATATCACGCTGCCAAGTTAGAGCAAGCACCTGCGATGCTAGTGTAGGGGAAATGCTATAATCAACTACAGAGCTAGGTTCACTATCTTCATCTAGCATTTCTGTTTCTTGAGAATCATGTCGGGAGGCTAACGCTGCATTCTTTAAATGAGGAGTAGTCCCCTTGCCTGCCTGCCTCGTCATAAGTGATTGATGAGGGATACACAAGAACATTAGTTTGATGTAAGAACATGGTTAATACACAGATGTACTAGTATGTACCAAAAACAGAAAGGCATGTCATATTCAAAGGTATAATATGTAAGCTAAGCAGATGCAATTTAACCAAATTGGAAGCAATACAAGCTAGACATCCGGCTGGAGTGGTGAGCATGATCATCTGGGACCTGAGAGCCTGGTGGGAGGCGGGCTGCTTCGCCACCATCGCAGCTTTTTAGTTGGCTTCCAGGTGATGCCTATCTTTGTTGGGCTTGTCACTGGCTCGACCAGTGCCCTGACTAGCTATTTGTCTTCTGGTGCTCACGGGATGGTGGTTCATGTAAAAAAAAATATTTCCTTATCTTACCAACTTCGGCCTTTCGAATACAAGCTAGACACCATATGGAACATGCAACCACATATGACACCGCGAAGTTAAAGCAAGCACCTGGGATGGTGGTTCATTGCGAGTGAGGTCATCAACTCCAGAGCTACATTTACCATCTCCATCTGCTGACACTGCACCCTTTATAGCACTGTAACGTGTCTTGCCTACTCGCATACGAAGCTGGAGCGACTTCTCTCTTTTCTTTTTGGCTTCTCTCATGGCAGTAGAGTCTGAAATACCCTTGCATAAAAACACAATAGTGAGAGTAAGGGTGAAGTGTGTGCAGAACTAGTGCACTATAAAAGTAGCAGATAGCAGGTGGCTGAAAAATAAATGACAGGAGACATATGATAGCTCTACAACATTGCATGGCAAACAAAATTAGATTCTACTCCGTATGATTTTGTAATATATGAGTGATACGTCCATTTCGCATCATGCTTTTATATTGATATTTATTGCATTATGGATTGTTATTTCACTTTATGTCACAATACTTATGGCTATTCTCTCTTATTTTACAAGGTTTACATAAGGAGGGAGAATGCTGGCAGCTGGAATTCTGGGCTGGAAAAGGAGCAAATATTAGAGACATATTCTACGCAACTCCAAAAGTCCTGAAACTCCACGGAACATCTTAAAATAAATAAAGAAAAATCCTCGCCAAAGATGAAGGCCCGGGGCCCACACCCTGCTCACGAGGGTGGGGGGCGCCCCCCTAGGGTGTGCCCCCTACCTCGTGGGCCCCCTGGTGGCTCTCCAACGTCCATCTTCTCCTATATGAAGTCTTTCGATGAGAAAAAAATCAGAGGGAACTTTTTGGGACGAGACTCTGCCGGCACGAGGCGGAACCTTGGCGGAACCAATCTAGAGCTCCGACAGAGCTATTCTGCCGGGGATACTTCCCTCCGGGAGGGGGGAAATCATCACCATCGTCATCACCAACGCTCCTCTCATCGGGAGAGGGCAATCTCCATCAACATCTTCACCAGCACCATCTCATCTCATCTCCAAACCCTAGTTCATCTCTTGTATCCAATTCTTGTCTCAAAGTCCGGGATTGGTGCTAGCAGGTTGCTAGTAGTATTGATTACTCCTTGTAGTTGATGCTAGTTGGTTTATTTGGTGGAAGATCATATGTTCAGATCCTATATGCATATTATTACCCCTCTGATTATGCACATGAATATGCTTTGTGAGTAATTACGTTTGTTCCTGAGGACAAGGGAGAAGTCTTGCTATTAGTAGTCATGTGAATTTGGTATTCGTTTGATATTTTGATAAGATGTATGTTGTCTAGCCTCTAGTGGTGTTATGTGAACGTCGACTACATAACACTTCACCATTATTTGGTCCTAGAGGAAGGCATTGGGAAGTAATAAGTAGATGATGGGTTGCTAGAGTGACAGAAGCTTAAACCCTAGTTTATGCGTTGCTTCGTAAGGGGCTGATTTGGATCCACATGTTTCATGCTATGGTTAGGTTTACCTTAATACTTTTGTTGTAGTTGCGTATGCTTGCAATAGAGGTTAATCATAAGTGGGATGCTTGTTCAAGTAAGAACAGCACCCAAGCACCGGTCCACCCACATATCAAATTATCAAAGTATCGAACGCGAATCATATGAATGTGATGAAAACTAGCTTGATGATATTCCCATGTGTCCTCGGGAGCGCTTTTCCTATTATAAGAGTTTGTTCCGGCTTGTCCTTTGCTACAAAAAGGATTGGGCCACCTTGCTGCACTTTATTTACTTTTGTTACTTATTGCTTATTACAATTTATCCTATCACAAAACTACCTGTTACCACTTATTTCAGTACTTGCAGAGAATACCTTGCTGAAAACCGTTTATCATTTCCTTTTGCTCCTCGTTGGGTTCGACACTCTTACTTATCGAAAGGACTACAATAGATCCCCTATACTTGTGGGTCATCAAAACTCTTTTATGGCGCCGTTGCCGGGGAGTGTAGCGCCTTTGGTAGGTGGAATTTGGTAAGGAAAAATTTATATAGTGTGCTGAAATTTACTGTCACTTGTTACTATGGAAAGTAATTCTCTGAGGGGCTTGTTCGGGGTATCTTCACCCCGTCCAGTAGAGCAAAGAGTTGCTCCTCAACCTACTGAACCTATTGAAAATGAAACTCCTTTTGAATTTCCTTCGGGTATGATGGAAAAACGGTTAGCTAACCCTTTTACAGGAGATGGAACAAAGCGTCCTGATGAGCACTTAATATATGTGGATGAAGTTTGTGGATTATTTAAGCTTGCAGGTATACCCGATGATGTTGCTAAGAAGAAGGTCTTCCCTTTATCTTTGAAGGGGGAGACACATTGATATGGTATAGGCTATGTGATGATATGAAATCATGGAACTATAAAAGATTGAAATTGGAATTTCATCAAAAGTATTACCCTATGCATCTAGTTCATCATGATCGCAATTATATATATAATTTCTGGCCTCGCGAAGGAGAAAGCATCGCTCAAGCTTGGGGGAGGCTTAAATCAATGTTATATTCATGCCCCAATCATGAGCTCTCAAGAGAAATGATTATTCAAAATTTATATACTCGGCTTTCTGATAACAATTGCACCATGCTCGATACTTCTTGTGCTGGCTCTTTTATGATGAAGACTATTGAATTCAGATGGAATTTATTGGATAGAATTAAATGCAGCTCTGAAGATTGGGACCTCGACGAAGGTAAGGAGTCAGGTATGACACCTAAGTTTGATTGTGTTAAATCTTTTATGGATACCGATATTTTCCATAAGTTTAGCACTAAATATGGACTTGACTCTGAGATAGTAGCTTCTTTCTGTGAATCTTTTGCTACTTATGTTGATCTCCCTAGGGAGAAGTGGTTTAAATATCATCCTCCCATAGAAGTAAAAGTAGCTGCACCTATTAAAGTTGAAGAAAAGATTGTCACTTATAATGATCCTATTATTCCTACTTCTTATGTTGAGAAACCATCTTTCCCTGTTAGAATAAAGGATCATGCTAAAGCTTCAACTGTTGTTCGTAAAAGCAATATTAGAACCTATACACCTCCTGAGCAAGTTAAAGTAGAACCTAATATTGCTATTTTTAAAGATCTCTTGTCTGATAATATTGATGGGCATGTTATTCAATTCGAAGGTGAAACTGCTAGAATTGCTAAACCTTGTGCTAAAGATAAACATAGACATGTGGTAGGCGTGCCTGTTATTTCTGTTAAAATAAGAGATCATTGTTATCATGGCTTATGTGATATGGGTGCTAGTGCTAGTGTTATACCTTATGACTTGTATAAAGAAATCAAGCATGAAATTGCACCCGCTGAATTAGAAGATATTGATGTCACGATTAAACTTGCCAATAGAGATACTATTTTAGCGATGGGAATTGTTAGAGATGTTGAAGTCTTGTGTGGGAAAACTAAATATCCTGCTGATTTTCTTGTTCTTACTTCTCCACAAGATAGCTTTTGTCCCATTATATTTGGTAGACCCTTCTTGAACACTGTTAATGCTAGGATAGATTGCAAAAAGAATGTTGTTACTATTGGCTTGGATGATATGGTTCATGAGTTTAATTTCTCTAAATTTAGTAAACAACATCATGAGGAAGAATTACCTGGTAAGGATGAAATTATTGGTCTTGCTTCTATTGCCGTACCTCCTAGTGATCCTTTAGAACACTATTTGCTAGACCATGAAAATGACATGATCATGAATGAAAGAAGGGAAATAGATGAAGTATTCTTTAAACAGGAACCTATTCTGCAACACAATGTGCCTGTTGAAATTTTAGGGGATCCTCCTCCACCCAAGGGTGATCCCATGTTTGAGCTTAAACCTTTGCCTGATAATCTTAAATATGCTCATCTTGATAAAAAGAAGATATATCCTGTTATTATTAGTGCTAACCTTTCAAAGCATGAAGAAGAAAGATTATTGAAAACTCTGAAGAAGCATCATGCTGCTATTGGATATACTCTTGATGATCTTAAGGGCATTACTCCCACTCTATGTCAACATAAAATAAATTTGGAAGCAGATGCCAAACCAGTTCGTGATCCTCAACGACGTCTGAATCCTAAAATGAAAGAAGTGGTAAGAAAAGATATACTAAATCTTCTGCAGGAAGGTATAATCTATCCCGTTGCTGATAGTGAATGGGTAAGTCCTGTCCATTGTGTCCCTAAGAAGGGAGGTATTACTGTTGTTCCTAATGATAAAGATGAATTGATTCCACAAAGAATTATCACAGGTTATAGGATGGTAATTGATTTCCGCAAATTAAATAAAGCTACTAAGAAAGATCGTTACCCCTTACCTTTTATTGATCAAATGCTAGAAATATTATGCAAACATACACAGTGTTGCTTTCTAGATGGTTATTCTGGTTTCTCTCAAATACCTGTGTCGGCTAGAGATCAATCAAAGACTACTTTTACATGCCCTTTTGGTACTTTTGCTTATAGACGTATGCCTTTTGGTTTATGTAATGCACCTGCTACCTTTCAAAGATGCATGATGGCTATATTCTATGACTTTTGTGAAAAGATTTGTGAGGTTTTCATGGATGACTTTTCCGTCTATGGTTCCTCTTTTGATGATTGCTTGAGCAATCTTGGTCGAGTTGTGCAGAGATGTGAAGAAACTAATCTTGTCTTGAATTGGGAAAAGTGCCACTTTATGGTTAATGAAGGTATTGTCTTGGGGCACAAAGTTTCTGAAAGAGGTATTGAAGTTGATAAAGCCAAGGTTGATGCTATTGAAAATATGCCATGTCCCAAGGACATCAAAGGTATAAGAAATTTCCTTGGTCACGCCGGATTTTACAGGAGGTTCATTAAGGACTTCTCAAAAATTTCTCGGCCTCTGACTAATTTATTGCAAAAAGATATACCATTTGCCTTTGATGATGATTGTGTAGAAGCATTTGAAATACTTAAGAAAGCATTAGTCTCTGCACCTGTTGTTCAGCCACCTGATTGGAATTTACCCTTTGAAATTATGTGTGATGCTAGTGATTATGCTGTAGGTGCTGTTCTAGGGCAAAGAGTTGATAAGAAATTAAATGTTATTCATTATGCTAGTAAGACTCTAGACAATGCTCAAAGAAATTATGCTACTACTGAAAAAGAGCTTTTAGCAGTTGTATTTGCTTGTGATAAGTTCAGATCTTATATTGTTGATTCTAAAGTAACTATTCACACTGATCATGCTGCTATTAAATACCTTATCAAAAAGAAAGATGCTAAACCTAGACTTATTAGATGGGTTCTCTTGCTACAAGAATTTGATTTTCATATTGTTGATAGAAAGGGAGCTGAGAACCCCGTTGCAGACAACTTGTCTAGGTTAGATAATGTTCTTGATGGCCCACTACCTATTAATGACAGCTTTCCTAATGAACAATTAAATGTTATAAGTACTTCTCGTAGTACTCCATGTTATGTTGATTATGCTAATTATATTGTTGCTAAGTTTATACCACCTAGCTTCACATACCATCAAAAGAAAAGCTTTTTCTATGATTTAAGACATTACTTTTGGGATGACCCACATCTTTATAAAGAAGGAGTAGATGGTGTTATTAGACGTTGTGTACCTGAGCATGAACAGGAATAGATCCTACGCAAGTGTCATTCCGAGGCTTATGGAGGACACCACGCTGGAGATAGAACTGCACATAAGGTATTGCAATCTGGTTTTTATTGGCCTACTCTCTTCAAGGATGCCCGTAAGTTTGTCTTGTCTTGTGATGAATGTCAAAGAATTGCTAATATTAGTAGATGTCAAGAAATGTCTATGAATTATTCTCTTGTTATTGAATCGTTTGATGTTTGGGGCTTTGATTATATGGGACCTTTTCCTGCCTCTAATGGATACGCACATATTTTAGTTGCTGTTGATTACGTTACTAAGTGGGTAGAAGCTATTCCAACTAGTAGTGCCGATCATAACACTTGAATTAAAATGCTTAAAGAAGTTATTTTTCCAAGGTTTGGAGTCCCTAGATATTTAATGACTTATGGTGGTTCACACTTTATTCATGGTGCTTTCTGTAAAATGCTTGCTAAGTATGATGTTAATCATAGAATTGCATCTCCTTATCACCCATAGTCTAGTGGTCAAGTAGAATTGAGCAATAGAGAGCTCAAATTAATTTTGCAAAAGACTGTTAATAGGTCTAGAAAGAATTGGTCTAAGAAACTTGATGATTCATTATGGGCTTCTAGAACTACATATAAAAATCCTATGGGTATGTCTCCGTATAAAATGGTTTATGGAAAAGCATGTCACTTACCTCTTGAACTAGAACATAAGGCATATTGGGCTATTAAAGAGCTCAACTATGATTTCAAACTTGCCGGTGAAAAGAGGTTATTTGATATTAGCTCACTTGATGAATGGAGAACCCAAGCTTATGAAAATGCCAAGTTGTTTAAAGAAAAAGTTAAAAGATGGCATGACAAAAGGATACAAAAGCGTGAGTTTAATGTAGGTGATTATGTATTTCTATACAACTCTCGTTTAAGATTTTTTGCAGGAAAACCTCTCTCTAAATGGGAAGGCTCCTACGTTACTGAAGAGGTCTATCGTTCTGGTGCCATAAAAATCAACAACTTCGAGGGCACAAATCCGAAGGTGGTAAATGGTCAAAGAATTAAACATTATATCTCAGGTAATCCCATAAATGTTGAAACCAATATTATTGAAACCGTAACCCCGGAGGAATACATAAGGGACACTTTCCGGAACGTTTCAGACTCCGAAAAGGAATAGGTATGTGGTACGGTAAGTAAACCGACTCCAAAACAATTTTTAAGGCAATATTTCTCTGTTTTGGAATATTTAGAAAAATAGATAAATAAGTAGCAGTCCGGGAAGGACACGATGGCCCCATGAGGGTGGTGGGCGTGCCCTACCCCTCTGGGCGCGCCCCCCTACCTCGTGAGCACCTCGTGTGCCTTCCGGACTCCGTTTTCTTGCACGATACGTATTTTGGTCGGTAAAAATTCATTATATAACCTCCCGAAGGTTTTGACTCCCGTATCACGCAAACCTCCTTTGTTCTTGTTTCAAGATGTTTTCTGTCAGGGTTTTCCCAGGCTAGGCATCGTGTCGTCTCCCTCCTCCAACAATGGTGACAACGATGCTTGGCTAATGAAGATAGATCTGAAGAGGGAAGAACCCACGAGGGTCAACAAGGATGAAAGGATCAAGAAGGCCACGGAGGATCAAGCTCCAGCAGCAAAAGACACCCTCCAACTTGATCATAACCTTCTTACCCCAACTGAGATCGAAGCTTTCAAGATGATTGAGTTAGCTCGTATACAAAACAAGTATCTCACACAAGAAAACATTTTGTTGAAGGAGCATATTGTTGCACTCAAGGGCATTATTCGCAAGCTGGAGGACCTCTTACACTCGATGTGCAATTATCCGTCACCTCCACCTTCTTCACCGACAAAGGAGATATAATCACATGGGTATGGGCACTCCCCTTGGCAACTGCCAAGCTTGGGCGAGGTGCCCCGGTATCGTGTCACAATCACAACTCCTATCTTTACCATTTTTTTCTCTTAGTTCGATCCTATTAGTAGTATCTTGATCTAGTAGAATAAAGTTTATGGCATGATGTAGTTTTGATTTTTGCTTTATGATCTTTCTTTGTAATTGAGTCCGTGAGCTATATATAATAAAGATTAGTGTTGAGTCAAGGGCTTGATTATTTTGCCATGATCTTGGGTGAATAAAAGAAAAGAGAAAAAGAATAAAAAGAAACAAGAAGTTCATATTGATCTTATTGAGAGTAATGACTTCACATAGAAAGAGTATGATGATTAAAAGTTGTTGGGAGTTGGCAGACATAGATTTGGTCATTATTGCAATTAATAGGAAGTAATAAGGAAAGAGAGGTTTTCACATGTAGAAATATTATCATTGACATCTTTTATGATTGGGAGCACTCATTAAAATATGACATGCTAAAGGGTTGATGTTGGACAAGGAAGACAACGTAATGAGTTATGTCTTTCTTATATTTGAAATAAAGTATGTTGTCATGGATCCTCTAACTTGTTGAGCTTGCCTTTCCCCCTCATGCTAGCCAAATTCTCAGCACCAAGTAGAAATACTACTTGTGCTTCCAAATACCCTTAAACCAGTTTTGCCATGAGAGTCCACCATATCTACCTATGGATTGAGTAAGATCCTTCAAGTAAGTTGTCATCGGTGCAAAGCAATAAAAATTGCTCTAAATATGTATGATTGATTGGTGTGGGAGAAATAAGCTTTATATGATCTTGTGATGTGGAAGTAATAAAAGCGACGGATTGCATAATAAAGGTTCATATCACAAGGGGCAATATAAAGTGACGTTCTTTCGCATTGAGATTTTATGCATCCAACCATAAAAGCGCATGGCAACCTCTGCTTCCCTCTGCGAAGGGCCTATCCTTTATTATTATCTTCTACCTTATGCAAGAGTCATGGTGATCTTCACCTTTTCTTTTTCATTATATCCTTTGGCAAGCTCAGCATGTTGGAAAGAACATGCTATATATATATATATCTAATTGGATGTAGGGGAGCATGAACCATTATTGTTGACATTACCCTTGAGGTAAAAGGTTGTGGGGCAAAACTATAAGCCCCTATCTTTCTCTGTGTCCGATTAAAACTCCGTAACCACAAGTATTGCGTGAGTGTTAGCAATTATGAAGGACTAGATGATAGTTGAGTATGTGGACTTGCTTTTTAGCTCTGACATAGACTCTTTCCGGTGTTATAATAAATTGCAATTGCTTCAATGACTGAGATTATTGTTTGTCGGAGCCCAATAAGGTTTATGATTTGTACTTTTGCATTGTGAATAGATCATCACTTGAACATAAGTAATCATATGACAAAATCTATATATGTTGCTGTCATGAGAATAATCATGATGCCTTCATGTCCGTATTTTATTTTTATCGATGCCTCTACCTCTAAACACGAGGACATATTTATTGTTATCGGCTTTTCGCTTGAGGACAAGTGAGGTCTAAGCTTGGGGGAGTTGATACGTCCATTTTGCATCATGCTTTTATATCAATATTTATTGCATTATGGACTGTTATTTCACTTTATGTCACAATACTTATGTCTATTCTCTCTTATTTTACAAGGTTTACATAAGGAGGGAGAATGCCGGCAGCTAGAATTCTGGGCTGGAAAAGGAGCAAATATTAGAGACCTATTCTGCGCAACTCCAAAAGTCCTGAAACTCTACAGAACATCTTAAAATAAATAAATAAAAATCCTTGCCAAAGATGAAGGCCAGGGGGCCCACACCCTGCTCACGAGGGTGGGGGCACCCCCCCTAGGGCGCGCCCCCTACCTCGTGGGCCCCCTGGTGGCTCTCCGACGTCCATCTTATCCTATATGAAGTCTTTTGATGAAAAAAAAATTCAGAGGGAACTTTTCGGGACGAGACTCCGCCGCCACAAGGCGGAACCTTGGCGGAACCAATCTAGAGCTCCGACAGAGCTGTTCTGCCGGAGATACTTCCCTCCGGGAGGGGGAAATCATCACCATCGTCATCACCAACGCTCCTATCATCGGGAGAGGGCAATCTCCATCAACATCTTCACCAGCACCATCTCATCTCATCTCCAAACCCTAGTTCATCTCTTGTATCCAATTCTTGTCTCAAAGTCTGGGATTGGTGCTAGCAGGTTGCTAGTATTATTGATTACTCCTTGTAGTTGATGCTAGTTGGTTTATTTGGTGGAAGATCATATGTTCAGATCCTATATGCATATTATTACCCCTCTGATTATGCACATGAATATTCTTTGTGAGTAATTACGTTTGTTCCTGAGGACAAGGGAGAAGTCTTGCTATTAGTAGTCATGTGAATTTGGTATTCGTTGATATTTTGATAAGATGTATGTTGTCTAGCCTCTAGTGGTGTTATGTGAACGTCGACTACATAACACTTCACCATTATTTGGGACTAGAGGAAGGCATTGGGAAGTAATAAGTAGATGATGGGTTTCTAGAGTGACAGAAGCTTAAACCCAAGTTTATGCGTTGCTTCGTAAGGGGCTGATTTGGATCCACATGTTTCATGCTATGGTTAGGTTTACCTTAATACTTTTGTTGTAGTTGCGGATACTTGCAATAGAGGTTAATCATAAGTGGGATGCTTGTTCAAGTAAGAACAGCACCCAAGCACCGGTCCACCCACATATCAAATTATCAAATTATCGAACGCGAATCATATGAATGTGATGAAAACTAGCTTGACGATATTCCCATGTGTCCTCGGGAGCGCTTTTCCTATTATAAGAGTTTGTTCCGGCTTGTCCTTTGCTACAAAAAGGATTGGGCCACCTTGCTGCACTTTATTTACTTTTGTTACTTGTTGCTCGTTACAATTTATCTTATCACAAAACTATCTGTTACCACTTATTTCAGTACTTGCAGAGAATACCTTGCTGAAAACCGCTTATCATTTCCTTCTGCTCCTCGTTGGGTTCGACACTCTTACTTATCAAAAGGACTGTGATAGATCCCCTATACTTGTGGGTCATCAATGAGCATAGGAAATGTAGGTACTCCTCCAGCACACCACCACATGTGGTCATATCTAAGATAACAGTCGACTGAAAATAAATAGGTCAGTCGATTTTTTTTAATGAACCATCTGATCTATAAGGAACGGGCAGATGGCCTTCGTCTACCTCCCGCCAGTCACTGTTGATGATCTTTCTCAAACCACCAGCGACCACTGGCCCAGACCCCTGCCTCCGCCGGCCCGCCCTCCCATCGACCTCACACCACCGCCATGCTTGGCAGCGCCCCCAGGCCATCCCTTTAATCCCGGCCGACCTCCAAATCGGCGCCAGTAGCTCTAGGCTGCACATGCCCCTAAGATAAACACCAAGGCGCTGCATCCCCGGCGTAATAGGCGTACTAGCGCCTGTTACGCCGGGGAATGCTTCCATTAATTGGGAATCAACTGGCCAAAAATTGAAATTCAGGGGGGCGACGGACCTCTAGCTAAGGTGAAATAGTATATGAGGAGAAACCTTGTGCATCACGAGTTACTAGGAACATCTAGTATCAAGAAGAAGCAGTCAACTAGTGTATTCTGTGGGATGAATACCGTGCAAGAAGAGACGTAAGATTTGCACGAATAAGGAAAGAGGAGTACCTTTTTCGGTTGCTGGTGTGGTCACCTCCACATGTCGCACCGATCTTCTTCTTTTTACCAGGGAAACCGATGTTCTGGAGGGTGCAAGCTTGGACGAACCCATGGCCCAATTGTTGACTGTGTTGTCGTGGTCGTATGTCGGCGGAGGGGAAGCAGATCCGAGGCGGCGAAGGATGGCGTAGCAGGAACAGCTCCGGTGCGGTGGAGGGTGGCGAAGTTGGAGCGGCAGCGGTGAGGCACAGGACGGCATGGTTGAACTGGCTCGGGTACGGACGACTCAGCCTCGGCTTCAACTACTAGCCGTGGAGGGCATTGCGGTTGAGGTTGCGGTGGACGACGACATCGGGGTATCGGCTCCGGCGTGATGGAGGAGGGTGGCGGTTGATGGGTGGGATGGGGTGGCGGACAGAGGACGCCGGGTTTTCGCGGCTGGTGGAGAGGTACTTTTGGTGCCCACAGAGTACGAATGGGGAATCGGACGGGTGGGGGAACCATATTTTGGTCTGGGACGCGCTTGTTTTTGGCTTTTTGAACAGAAGATGGACGCGCTTGTTTGAAATTTGGGGAAAGTACAAACTTTGCCCCCCTCTTAAATTATGGACCTTCTGCGGGTCGGGGATAGGATGGTAATCCCAGGTGTCCCAAATAGTGGGTGGGAGCGATTTCGGCCGCGCGCATGTGTGCTTAGGCAGCCATTGTGTATGAATGTTTTTCGGATGCGGTTGCGTGGCGTCTAGATGAAGCTACAAGCCTACCCCGGTTTAGACCTTTGGACGTTGGGCCGGTAGGTTTCACGGGTCGGAGTTATTAGAAAAGTAATTTCCTTGTACTACCAAACATTGGTCTCACGCGGTTTCGGGTGAGTAGAGGCTCTTTTGGCGCTTCGTTCGAAATTTTGAAACACAAGCATTCACGTTTAGAGTACTCTTGAACTATGAGGATTGACCTAAATAGACAACGTTGTATTTGACCTTGTATGTTTGAAAATCTCATTAAATTATCCGCTTCTTTTTGAAATTTTGACACTTGAAAATCCTAACTATGATTATTTTGGAATGGAGGAGCTAAATTTGAATCTATTTTGTACACGACTACATATGCTATTATGTACAAAATCAGAGCAAAGATTGGTGCCCCCATAATTTAGGTATGGTTTACAAATGCCATGATATCAAATTCAAATAATTGAATGGACTTCATGTTGAATTCGATTTTTTAAACCACCTTAAGTTGAATTCAAATGTATGCTAGTTCATAGGTAGCTATTTATAATGTCCATTGTGTAACTTTCGTATGTATAATGTGCTTTACACACACAACATGAACTATACTCACGTTTATATTCGATTTTCTAAAGCGATGCATTGTCTGGAGTTCGAAATACTAACTATGTGGATCAATTGTGTCGAATAATAACATAGACATGCTCAAATTCGGTAGAATCTAGATGTCTGATGGATCAATGACCGCTCCTTACGCGAATTGCAAATATCATGATCCCATCCTAATATTTGGATACAATTTATATCTTTAATCAATGTGTAGAGCAGTCTTTTATGTGTAGTTTCACTCTCCATCGGTGGTCTCTCACACATGCTCACACACTCAATCCCGAGGTGTCTTTCTCGCACACATGCTCTAGATATAACCCTCCCTCCCTCTCGTAACCATTTACAACTGTTTCCACTAACCTTTATCACAAGCACTCTTCCTCTCGCAAACATACACACGCACAATCCTCATCGACCCTTTCTATATACATGGACCTGCCTACGTGTCTCATGTACGCACATTATCTTTACGCATGTCTGTCACACATTGTCTCACACCTCTCTTCCTAATCGACGAGTATGATTCTAGCAGAGCATTCTGTAGGATGCCCCTTAAAGTAAGGTTGGATGAATAGTAATATTAGAGATAAAGGGGTTACCTTAGTCCGAGAACCTAGGGTTACAAATACTAGCCAACTTTGTCAGTGGACACAGAGTCCTTCACAATTCTGCTATCTTTGTCTTGTACGACTAGTCATCCATGGGTCTTCCTAAATGCGTCACGGGCCGACCAATGTGGCGCAGGACGGAACCGAACGAAGGGCCTCACCTCGACCCACCGGACCTCACGCAGTGAAACACCCTCTGCCCCCATGTCTCATTATCTTCTCACACCCACACATACCAACACAAACACCACACACATAGAAAATTTCTCCCGGTGCCTCTATTCCCTCCCCCCTTGCATATACACACTCAAGGGAATGGAATCTCTTGTCGTGACGTCATATTCCTCTCTCTCTCTAGACCACTCTCATTTCTCGTGCTATCTCTCCCACGCCCCCTCGTCGGCCCCTCTATCCATGCCTCTCTCGAATACGTAATACACACACATACCTCTCTAGGCCCCGCCAAATGCATCAACTACACATTCACACATGTTACATCATGTACCCCATTGATCTAAAAAGCACTCTCTTCACGTTTGTTTCGCATACAACATTCCTTTTGAATAAAGTGTGGCCAAAAAATTATTTTAGAGTTTCTACATATATACAACATTACAAAGTTATATGGAGGAGTACGAACGCTAATTTGCATTGCGTGGTGCCCACAATGATATTTATTCCGCACTGTGAATTTGTATATTTTTATACTATATACAAAGTTAGTCATAATAAAGAGAAACAAAGAGCATCTCTCTCTCCATCGCATACCCCCCATGTACGCCCCTTTCACGTATGCACACAAAACTATCTCCAGGTCATCTAGAAGTAAGCCCCCAGAAAATTCACGCATGTTTCATCTTTCTCTCGCGATATATGCAATGACGATCATTGTATTTGAAGCGAAAGCACGATACATACATTGGACTTCAGAATCCACTCATTACGGTCACCATTTATGTTTAGTGGTTATTATACAGTCACGGGCTCACCGTACAACTCTGTATTTGCTCATGACATGACTAGTTGACCAGTTAAACGCTCCACGTGGCACCTCTAGTGTTGCATCACATTATCTCACTACCATCGTGCCCACCTTTCGACTTGTATCTACTTTGCATCTACACTCTTATAAAATACATAAAATACACTCTTATAAAAAAATAGAGTTGGTGATGATGGTGTGCCTTCCATCCTGCAATATAGGCCGTCCGATTTATATCTGACGGATAGGAAAGAAACTATGGCAATTTTGCAAAAAGTTACCCACACACCTCTCCACATTTGCAAATAAGGCCTTCCCTCGTTCATCATTTTCTCTCACAAGATAAACAAGTCATACAAATGCATCTTGATGTTACATGCAACGCACGGGCATCTTGCTAGTAAGAATGAAAACAAACGAAAAAAAAATATTTGGACGGTGGTTCGAAGTCACGACCGCGGGCACAACGGACAAGGTGGCCTTATATTGGTATGCTGAGCCATCTGTTTTAACACACAGGAGCTGGTGTGGTGATTATACACACATGCATGCATGCACACGAACTGCATCCACGCAACACTCACACAAACACATGCACCCACCCACGCACGCAACACTCAAACATACACACGCAGCCACGCACGCACGCAACACTCACACGCACGCACGCAACACTCACACGCACACACGCACGCATGCATGCACACACCAGTACACCACACGACCAACACACACTCTCACGCTCAAGTGCTCAACCTACACGTGCATGCGCACACATCAGGCCCTGACAGACACATACACAACCAGGTGATTCCCGCGCACGGGTTGGAGCCTTGTCGCGCCTGCGTAAATTTGTGTTTATCTGACCTTTTGCCTATGCGAGCTGACAGGTGGGACCCACAAGGAACGTGGTCAATTTAACTAGTCAACATGGCGCCACACAGACTATTTGGCCGGTTAACAGAGTGCAATCCGATGCTGAACTGTGAGCAAGTGATCGTATAATCACCGCAAAACGTATATAGTGACCGTAATCAGCTTATTTTGAAGTTCGGTGACCGTATTATGCTTTTCTCTCTGTAGGCCCTCCAAAACTACATCTCTACACATTCTCGCATGTTACATCTAACAACTACGCAATACAGCACTACTACTACACTCTAACACAATAAATCATATGTGTTTTTAGTTTTACTAGATATCATATTGTTACTTATAATTATTCAGTTTGCATACACTAAAATTGCCTTTCAAATGTATGGCCAGTATCATCTACCGCACGGGAAAAATCCCACCCTTTCCTGTTTAATCGGGTTTGTATCGATGGATCGTAAGAAACAACAAACTATAGTACTATACAGTACAAGTGACAGTTCACTAGGCCATCGTGTCGTCTACTCCTCCGTCGTAAGAGTGGAGCGCTCGCTTCAATAAATCTTCTAGTCACTTTCGCCGACATGTGGGACATCAAGCTACCGGGTCCACGTGCCATACCGGAATACAGTGCAGAGCAGCCGGGGTGAAGCACCCCAGTCATGGCGCCGGCGTAGTAATGAGCAATGAGGCATCAAATCACAAAGCTGCACCTTTCCCGCAGTTAAGTTGGAGGGACGAAGCAACCATCATTTCACTCGTTGCTGAATCCGCTTCTCCCTCATCTTCTTTAACTTAACCACGTGTTGCTTCTGCCATTGTTCTGCCTCATGTGGGACGCGGATCGTCTTGGTAAAGCACTGACACGTGGGACCGCATGTTAGCAAACCACCAGGACTACGTCCTCCGAAAATAAGAAGCCTAATCCTAGACTTACAAAGGGCTACGTAGATGCTACGTATACTTTCCATCTAATCTATATATGCCCCCCTGATTTTCAGGTGGGGTGGGCCTAATCCTCTCCTTTAATCCAATCAAATAGTCCCACATCACATCAGTTCGTAACTTTACATAAACCATTACGTGGATGTAGCATTGCTCAAATAAGAAACCTCCCCCGCCATCCGCGCAGCAAAATCACCTCCTTTTTACTAATCTTGATTCTATAATTTTTTAGATCAATATAATTGAGATTTGTATAGATAGCACACAGGAGCAAAACCAAGTGGTACGGTTAAGGGCATCCACAATGTGTAGCCAAATGTGAAAATAGCTTTTGGCATTGTGGGAACCATTATGGACGGTGTTGCCAAAGCCAAAAAGATGGAACCGAAGCTCCCTGATTGATTGATTGAAGGAATAGAAAAATGCAACGTCTCTCCTCTTTCTCCCATGCTTGGACGCATGTAGTACAATATAGAGCACAGAGTCTACTCCCCTGTCCCTTCTATCACAAATCACAAAGTAGTGAGGCATCAAATCACAAAAGCACGGATGAAGCAACCATCATTTCACTCTTCGCTGACTCTGCTTCTCCATCGTCTTCTTCGAGAAACCATCTCACCGCACGAGTACTCCTAGTAGTACTCCCTCTGGTCCTTTTTTGTCTACGTCCAAGAATATTTCGTTTTCCCTGAAATGCTCTACGCATTGGCATTTTTTCGTTGCTCTTTCCAACCGGGCACTCCATCCCTTTCCACCGCATGCGTGCCTGCAGTAATCCCATCTCTCTTTCCCATGTGCTTCGCATCTTCCCAAGGCAGAGAGAGCTGCCTGCATGCAGAAACAGGAGAGAGAGCGAGAGGCGCATGCGTGCAGAGAGATGGACAGGGGAGAGAGAGACGACATGCATGCAAAGTCTGAGCCAATCTCGCATGCAACCAGGGTCTCCTCAGATGAATCCAAGGGCAAAACAGTCCATTTTTTTGCTAATTGCTCCTCTCCTTGGTATACGGGCTGGACCTTAGACGCAAAGAAAAAAGGACCGGAGGGAGTACTAGTAAAGGACTTCCTGGATGCAAATAAGGCAGTTGTCTCGGCTTGCAGGCGGCACTTGCGAACGACTTACTGTGGTCTCCCTCAATGGTGTTCTCCGTCGAACGCACTTCGCCAAACCACCAAAAAAAAGATATCATCGACGTCACCGCAATGGGGAAGGAAGTAAAATATAGTTACTACCTCCATTTTTTGTACACAAGGCCAGTATATCAAAATTACAATTTGCAAAGGGCCACTAACACTAATCAAGGCAAAATTGATGGGGTTAGCAACCAAGGACATTAATATCCCGTGCATGCATGCGGAAGTGAGAAGGTTGGTTTGCATGGCGCTGCATTAATCAAGCGATGAGGAGTGAGATGGTTAGCTCTTTGGTCATTGGAGAAAAAAATACGCATTAATTGACACGTGAAACGAGGATTTGTATCGATTAAATCTCGTGAAGGAAAACCCCTCCTTTCTTTTTTAACACTAGTACTCCTAGTACGTACGTACTTATCCTGTTTTGGTCTAGGCCTTGCATTGCCAAACTTCGCCACACATTTTTGCCAAGCTTGCCTAAAGTTTTCAAAATGAGAAGGAGGTACACTTGCGCACGGCTGTCGGGGTCGCACCGCACCCTCACACGGTCGCTCCTGCACGCCGCGGTCGCACCGCACCCTCACACAGTCGCTCATGCACGCCACAAACCCAACTAAGGGAACGCACCCTCACTGACACGTGCTGTCGCATGTGAACAAACCAAACTTAGCCATCCTATCGCTAACACATAATTTTTGTTCATAGAGTATGTTTATCCAACCGCATGTTGGGGAGTATCCGTACGGCCCGTGCGGTGGTCTGTTGGGGAAGAAGAAGAGGTGAAGAAGAAGGAAAGAAGGGTTAGGAGACGTAGGATATTCACAACCGCTTGAAATGGTAGACTGACCCAAGTCAGGTGACTTGCATAACAAATATATGTTTTTACACAGCAAAAGATCCATAAAAACAACAACATAAAGAAAAATTATCACTGCTCGCGGAAAGAGACGGCCTCGTCGTCTTTGGTTGCAGGTGCGAACCAGCCCTTGCTGCCGACATGTGTCTCCGCACCATGGTTGTCAGCGGCCTCCAGCTACTCGTTCAAGCGGAGCGTGCGGCGTTCTGCACGGACGAGAGCACATCCCGGTTCAAGTCGAGCACGTCCGGTTCAGCCTCCAGGAGGGCCTCGATGGCATCGGCATCCGCGCGCTCCGCGTCGAGTCGAGCCTCCGCCACCCGGTTCAAGTCCAGGATGTCCGGTTCCGCCTGCAGGAGGGCGTCGATGAGAGCGGCATCCGCGCACTCTGCGTCGAGTCGAGCCTCTGCCGCCTGGTTCAAGTCCAGGACGTCCGGTTCCGCGTGCAGGAGGGCCTCGATGGCAGCGGCATCCGCGCGCTCCGCCTCAAGTTGAGCCTCCGCCGCCCGGTTCACATCCACGACATCTGGTTCCGCCTGCAGGAGAGCCTCGATGGCAGCGGCATGCACGTGCTCCGCGTCGAGTTGAGCCTCTGCCTCCCGGTCCTCCTTTAGTATCGCCATGTTGAACCGCTGGTCCGCCTGCACCATGGGGGACTCAGACGCCAGCACAAAGTCGACGTCCATCATCTCATACCCATCGGGGGCCTTCTGCGCCGCGACCTCCGCCATGAACATTGGATCGGCTTCCTCCTCCTCGTAGCTTGGCTCCAGAGAACTCGGGGATTGGCCCACCGCAAAGCGAGCTTGGGAACGGAGGTCTGTGGCACCGACAACCGTCGTGATTTCTGCGGGGCGCTCCGGCGTCAGCATCTTGTAGTAAGTGATCTCGCGGCGCACCATGGCTTTCTGGTGAACTAGGGGAGACTTGATGCGAGCTAGGGGATCGAAAGGTGGGGGAATGGGCTGGAGATTTGGTGTGATTTTAGGGCAGTGGCTGGCGTAGGCCAAGCAGCGAAGGTTCTGGTGTGAATAGTGGTTCCAGTGACGACCGGTCAATCCGTTTTGACTGTACATCGCTCTTGTCGCGTTCGCGTTGCAGCCCGGCACGCTGGACCCTCCACGTCGCTCACCGAATGGAACGCGCTTCGTCTTGTGTTTTTGCTCGCTTGTGGGACCGCATTTGAGAGCAAACCAACGTCCCTCCCCCTCCCCCGCCCGCGTCATTTATTATAGGGACAATTAAAGTTTTACCCCTAGTTGGTTCCTACCCACGGGTTTTGCCCTTACTTTTCGAGCTTGCTCAATTTTGCCCTAACTTTTTCCGTCATGGTCCCTCGAATGCCCTTTGACTGTTTGACCAAAACTTTGAAAATTCATAACTAATTCATATGAACTCAGAAAAATGCAAATAAGATATCAAAATGTTCAGATAAACACTACCTTTATGTGCATATCATTTGCATTCAGGACAAAAACACCCTTTAAACTACCTGAGATAATTAATGTTATTAACATTATTAAAAATAAAAAGGTATAAACCATATTTTTTTTCATGAATAAAAATTACATGCAAATGTAGGTGATGTTTTCTGAACATCGAGATATCTTATTTGCATTTTTCCGAGTTCATATCATCTTGTGATGAATGTTCTAACGAGTTTGATCATTATTTGGAAACTTCATAACAAATTGATACGAACTCTGAAAAATGCATATAAGATATCAGGATGTTCAGAAAACATCACCTACATTTGCATGTAATTTTTATTCATGAAAAAAATATTGTTTATACCTTTTTAATTTTAATAATGTTAATAACATTAATTACCTCAGGTAGTTTAAAGGGTGCTTTTGTCCTGAATGCAAATGATATGCACATAAAGGTAATGTTTATCTGGACATTTTGATATCTTATTTGCATTTTTCTGAGTTCATATGAATTAGTAATGAATTTTCAAAGTTTTGGTCAAATAGTCAAAGGGCATTCGAGGGACCTCGACGGAAAAAGCAAGGGCAAAACTGAGCAAGCTCGAAAAGTAAGGGCAAAACTCGTGGGTAGGAACCAACTAGGGGCAAAAATGCAATTGTCCCTTTATTATACCACCACTCCCTCCGTTTTATGCGGACTAAATAAAAACAGAGGGAGTATACTACGGATGAGGATCCCCTGACGTGGCCGAACCCATTGAGTAACTGACATGCGGGGCCTAGCAAGCATGGGGTCCGCCAGTAAGTGACCGAAAGGGAGGGTAAGGAAGGGATACCTACGTCAGAAGATCCACTTCCACTATACTACTTTGACCAAATGTTAGAGTAATAATATATGACATGCAACTTACACAAATGTTAGAGTAATAATATATTACATGCAACTTACACAAAGCATAGAGGGTCTAATGCATTTTTCGAGGCTAACTTTGACCAAATGTTAGAGTAATAATATATGACATGCAACTTACACAAAGCATACAGGGTCTAATGCATTTTTCGAGGCTAACTTTGGCCAAATGTTAGAGTAATAATATATGACATGCAACTTACACAAAGCATACGGTCAAATTCGTATGTGAAAGGAGTTTCCAATGATATAATTTTCACATTATACATCTCATGTACTATTAATCTTGTCAATAGTCTAATTGGAAACCATCTCAAGTACAAATCTAGGAGTACGTACCAATCTAACAATATTGATTGGGCGTTGTTGAATGTTGATACCTTTTTCATCAAAGTAGAGATACTTTGACTACACATAAAAATTATATGTAAACTAGAAAGGATAGGAGGGAGTATATTATACGTTCAAAAACGAAACGAACATTGAATACCCTTTATATATGATTTGCGGATGCTATGATCACCGGTTCAAAATCTTGAATCCGCCTTAGGTATCACGTGCCCCCACTCGTTCCCTCTCGATTTCATCTCAGGGTCCGGAGATCTATTGAAAGAGGACTAGGATGGGTACATGCGACTGATACTCGGCGGAATGTTCAAATGAGGCATGCGGGAGGATGGACTCGACTGGAGGGCGACATGATCGATGGAGAAGAGGGTTGGAGAGGAATGAGAAATAAGCAAACACCACATGATTATACTTGAACGACTCAAATAAACAATAAGTCGTCTCGCTTGGCCTACATAGTGAAAGGCCTAATGCGCAACGCGGAGCACTGATTCTCGAATATGGCCGGGAAAACAGGGAAACCGACATGTGGGGCACACCCGTCGGGATGACGTAGCGCAGACTAGTCCAATGGAGGAGCTGGCCCACGACCTCCTCGCCATCGACAACCGTTCATGTGGGTCGTTGGGGCCAACAACGGGGCATAGCTCCAGTACCGCCTCTGGACACAGTGACCGCGGTGAGCGACACGCTCATATCGTAGCTAGACACGGTCGGTTTCAGTGTGACGAGGGTGGCGTTAGTGTTGTGGCACGACCAACGGTATGTTTGGTTTGTGCCCAAGGTTGCCCCATCAAAGCATTGGGTAGCCAAAATTCTGGTTGAGGTATTGGTTGCCCATGATTTGGCCGACATTGGCAAGAAAATGAACTAGAGTTGGCTAGAGTTCATTGGCATGCCAAAGAAATGGCAACCATCCAAACAAAGACCAATCTTTGGGCCATGACCAAAATTTTGGTTGAGGTATTGGTTGCCCATGATTTGGTCGACATTGGCAAGAAAAATGAACTAGAGTTGGCTAGAGTTCATTGGCATGCCAAAAAATGGCAACCATCCAAACAAAGACCAATCTTTGGGTCATGACCATAATTTTGGTAAGGTGCACTTTGGACACAATCCAAACACACCCCAACACCCGGCTCATCGAGGATGCATGGGGCGCCGCGACGCGTCCGCAGAGTGGTGTAGCGCCGCCAACTCCATCCTCTGGACCTGAGACCATGCCGGGTCGTCTTGCTTTTTTAATGACATGCGGGGATCGCATGTGAGCAAAGGGCATCTCCAACGTTGCCACGACCGCAATTGACTACCCTGGCACACCAAAACCCTCGTCCCTCGCGCCGTCGCGCGGTGCGTTCCCAGCCGGCGCTAGCTGCCCGCATTCATGTTGTCCGTTTGTATGTCGTCGTTAAGAGGCTCGGTGCCCGAGGAACCAACTCCGTTGACTTAATGACGCACCCAAACGCTTGGCCTCACCGGAATGCGCTACTTAAAGCGGCAACGCCCAGCTAACCTCCACACCATAGCGCATCGTCCTCCTACCTGGCACCACATCCGCCATGACCGCAAGTGCGAATGCTCTGCGGGAGAGCTTGTCTTCGGGGATGAAGCTCGAGCTCGCCGCCCTCGCTCAAGTCGCCTCTCGCGACGCAATAGCGGCGTAGTCGGACGCGGACGCGACCGGACAAGCGGTGGCCACGCTGGCGGCCGACGACGGGAGCACCGTCAGCCACGCGTCCTACTTGCCACCATCCAACGTCCGGCACCGCCAAGGTCGGGGACTCCTCCGAGGATGAGTAGGGCATGGGAGGCGGCATGGCATGGTGTGCCAACTGGCCGGTCTGTATCCCGTGTTCTACTCTTCCTCACCGGAGACCGCACCTTCACTTCACGGGTCTTGAACCCTGCCCCCGTACATAGAGATCGCATATGGAGGACGTTGGTTGCCGCCGTAGAATAGGTTTAGGGTCGGGTTTCTTTTATTTTTCTGTCTTGTAAAAGTTCGAAATATAATGAAAATCTGCAGTGTTTGCATTAATATCGGCCGGTGTATATGAACTTTCACAATAATATACATATTGTAGGAGTACTAGCAAGATGCCCGTGCGTTGCACGGAAGATCAAGATCTTGTGGGAGAAAAGGATGAACGAGGGAAAGCCTTATCTGCAAATGTGGAGAGGAGTGCGGGTAAATTTTCATAGTTTCCTTCCTATCCGTTAGATATAGATCGGACGGCCTATATTGCAGGATGACAGGCACACCATCATCACCAACTCTGCTTTTTATTGAACCGAGACAAATCTAACATGCGAAGTAAAATAAAAACATAGGGTATATACATAAACAAATTATCTTAGGCACTCTAATAGTACGTCCACTACACATTCACGCATTTCACATCTTTCTACATCTACGGGAACCTACGGAAGGGTTAACGTAAATTGCCTCTCTCTCTCCTCCCCTGATTTTCATGGTGGTGGGCCCCTCCCTCCCCCCAATCTACAATCAACAGCTCACACGTTTCACATTACATTAATTACGTAACTGGGATTACGTAGGTGTAGCATTACTCGTCCTAAAAAACCCAACTAAGCCAACCTCCCAGCATATCGCGCGGGAAAAGACCCGGCCGCGCCGTTTTAGTCGGGATTACCAGATTACTAGTAGTAGTATCGATGGATCGCGCGAAGCAACAATTTTTTTTGAGGGGGTGAAGCACCTAGTTTAAAAGGAAAAAAGGCGGTACACTCACAGCACTCCTGTCGCGGTCCCATTACACCCCACACACGTTTGGTCCTGCACACGGCTCACGCAAACGGAACGCGCTTCAGCTTGCCTCTTCACTGACACGTGGGACTGGACTTGGAGAAACCGACCATGCGCCAAACTCCCCCTGCCCACCGCGCAAAAATCCTCCCCCCCCCCCCCCCCCCCCCCCCCCGCCACACCCAAAAATTCCCCCCAAATCTGATTCAACCGCCCTTCGGCCAACTAGCCAATAATATTCCCGAAACCCCCTCCCTCCTGTCCCCCTCCACTCCATTCGCTCCGCCAAAGCCGCCCTCCCCGCCGCGCCGATACGTCGGCGCCGCGGTTTGGCGATCCTCTCGCTCCCATAGTATGCTCTCGTGGACTGTTGTCCTCTAGCCGCGCCGCCACCTCTGGCTACGTTCTTGTGGAGGCGCACGGCGGTCAGCGCCGCCACCGCTGGCGACATTCGTGTGGAGACGCACGGTGGTTAGCTTCTCCCACGGTACGCGCATCCTAGACTGAGGCCCCGTTCATGTCGGTGTAGCGTTGAATGTTAGCTGATAGACGCTGTTAATCTCACTGTTTGCCGAAGTAGTTTACTGTCAATATGCTCTGCTTAAGAAGCTTCCTTGCCTTGTTCTGCACTCAATCTACATAGCTGAGATGGCATGCCAAGGCCGATTAGTTGCTAAAATATCATGCCATATATTTATTGTGATGTAGATTGCCATGGTCTAGTAGCCAATCTATCAGGTGAAATAGCTCTACGCCGTTTTATACTCAATCTTTGTTGCTGCGATGGCCTTCGATAGTTCGATGGCTGTGTGCTCGGCCTCATTGACTGCTGAAACAGCCTGCCATAATTTGGCACTCAAATCTGTATGCTGAATTAGCTTTACATATATTTTGTTACTTAGATCTGCTCATCCAAATATCTTGCCATAGCTTTAGACATCGGCCTAGGTATTTTTTTCTGGACTTCATAAAAAAGCATATATGTTTTTCCTGTAATATCTAGTAGAAGAACTAATTTGTATATCTAACAAATGGACATGACTTGGATAACTTCTGCTCGAAGATTCTCCGCTGCATATGTCGAGGGTTGTTGAAAACTTCATGAACTTTATCAGAGCTGAGTACGGTGGTCCAAAATCAGATGTGCTCTGCCCATGTAGCATTTGTATGAATTCAGTTACAAGACCCCAGTCAATTGTGCAAAATCATCTACAGTTGTATGGGATGTCGGTCACATATACTAGGTGGGTTCATCATGGTGAAGCTGTGAATCTCAATGTTATTGACTATGTGGAAGCAGCAGATCACCATCTTGATCTGCCTGATGCTCAGGTGGAAGATGAGGAGGTGGTGGTGGAGCCAGTGAGTTTGACCAACATTGAAACAATGCTATGAAATGCTCGTGCATTCCGTGAACTTTCACCTACAGAAGAAAAACGGTGGGCCCGCATGTTGGAACAATGCAACGTTGCTGTCACCCCAGGAAATAAGCTGTCAGTATTCTCAGCTATGGTCACCTTTCTTCAGGTGAAGACATCTGAGTGGATGACCAAAAAATCATTCGATGCGGTGTTGGCTGCTTTCCGCAAATCTTTCCCAGATGCGTTTGAGCTGCCACACACCTACAGTAAAATGAAGAATTTCCTTCGTGCAGTTGGAATTGGATATGATATGATCCATGTTTGTAAGAATAATTGTGTTCTGTTCCGGAAGGATTATGCCAACTTAAGTGAATGCCCGAAATGCGAATCATCAAGATGGAAAGATGGCGATGCTGTGAAGAGGATTCCTCATAAAGTTCTGAGACATTTTCCAATTACACCAAGATTGCAGAGGTTGTTTCATGATGCTGAAACAAGAGAGGATGTACTGTGGCATTCTAGGAACCAGGAGTACAGAGATCAGAATGTAATGAGCCATCCATCTCATGGTAGTGAGTGGAAAAGCTTCAATGATAAACACAAAGAGTTTGCTGCTGACCCGAGAAACATTAGACTTGGCTTAGCTTCAGATGGATTTAACCCATTTGGCCACCAGAGAGCCACATATAGCATGTGGCCAGTGCTTGTTATCCCTTACAACATGCCTCCAAATGTCTACACCAAAGAATCAAACTACATAATGGCCTTGCTGATCCCAGGTCCAAAAAGTCCTGGAAAGGATTTTGATTTGTTCATGGAGCCTCTTGTGGAGGAACTTCAACAGCTATGGAAGGGTGTTCTCACTCGAGACCTATATAGCAGCCCACTCTTTCTGCGTGCTGTTATAATTTGGTGCATCCATGATTATCCGGCTTTGGGCACTATGTCAGGGCGAACGACACATGGTTACAATGCATGTGTTCGCTGTGACAGGAATCCGCTGTAACACACAATACTTAGCAAGATCTGTTACATTGGACATCGATGTTTCCTTGCCAAGGACAAGCCGCATCCTAGAAAATACCGAAGACATGTGTTCAATGCAAAGCATGAAAACCGTGATGCGCCAAAGAGGCTCACCGCCGATGAGTTGTAAGTGGAATTAGAGAAGGTTAGGCATATTACACCAGGAAACCATCCTGGTAATGGTAGCGGGAAAAGGAAGTGTGGCAGGGTAGAAGAGAGATTATTGTTTACCCGCAGGTCCACTTTGTGGGACTTGGAGTATTGGAAAGATTTGGATCTGCGGCATAATCTTGATGTGATGCACATCAAGAAAAAAATATGTGACAGCATTATCGGCACACTTCTTAATATTGAAGGCAAGACAAAAGATACCTTAAAATCTAGGATTGATTTGACACACCTGGGTATCAGAAAGGATTTCAGGTGCAAGATGAAGGTAAACCACGGGATATGGCACCAGCTGTGTACGTCTAGGACAAGGTAAAAAGAAAAGAATTCTGCGAGGTCCTGTCACGTGTGAGATTCCCACATGGATTTGCTTCCAACCCTGAAAGGAGAGTCAGTGCAGATGGAAACAAGGTACAAGGGTTGAAAACTCATGACTGCCACGTCCTACTTCAAAGGGTTTTACCTGTTATCCTTAGAGGATTGGGCCGCCCTGACTTATACAGAGTAGTTGCAGAGTTGGGACAATTCTTCAGGGAACTCTGCAGTAGGAATATCAGGATAGATACTTTGGAGTGTCTTAGAGACAAGATACCAACTATCCTATGCGACCTTGAGAAGAT